>NC_141611.1:29686388-29976388 GCF_047967505.1 Dipteris shenzhenensis
ACACAAACCACTAGTAGATCTCCTATCAAAGATACTACCATCCCAATCATCTTTAATTCAACCATTCAGTTGTATCTATATCCTAGCCTCATAAAAAAATTCAGTGTGCAACGTGGACTTTATGTACCTGAAGCTTCATCTCACCACATCCAAGTGCAACTTCCTTGCAGTTGACTCACCAACCCCACAACATAGCTCAAATCTAGTCAACTAATAATCACGTAAATCAAACTAAGTACTATGCTTATGTACATAGTAAGGTCATCCAAAAGCTCACCTATCTCTGCACTAATCTTCACATTGTGCTACACCACAAGAACTGAAATTAGTTTGCTACTTGTCATACCATATATGGACAACATGTTTAATGCATATTGCCTCTGTAACAACAAGCATATCCCACTTGAGGTTTTGATCACCTCAATGCCAAAAAAACATTGTAGCTCTGCTAGATCCTTCATCTCAAAGTTTTGCCTCCAAGCATCTTCACATGTAGGATGTCCTCACCACTATCCCCCATCATAATCGAATCATCAACATATATAACCAATAACATGATTTTATTTTTCATCTTCTTCACATAAAGTGAGGTTTTCTTTCCCAATTTGAAAGCAAAGAGGGATAAGATATTGCCCTGTCTTGTTAGACCATGCTCTAAGTGTTGTTTCAAGCCATACAAGGCTTTATGAAGCCTACACACAAATCAAGATGATAGTCAAGATGATGTAGGCTTTATGTAACCTACATACAAATTAAGATGATAGTCATCCATATATCTTGGTGGCTACACCATATATACCCCTTCCTACAAATCACCATGCAAGAAGACATGATTACATCGATCTAATGTAAAGAACATTCATAGATGCAACCATAGAAGGGACTACAGACTACCCTCAGGGTTGCCATTCTTGCAGTTAAATGGCAGCTTGGTTGAACATCTCTTCATAATTTGTGCCACACATCTATGCATATCCCTTGGGAACCAACCTTGCCTTGTCCCTACTCATAGATCAATTTGCATTATGCTCCACTTTGTATAGCCGACTGCATCCAATTGCCTTTTTATCCTTTGGAAAAGGCACTAGCTCTCATGTTGCATTTGAATCCAATGTGGCCATCTCCTCATCCATGGAATTATCCCATTTGGATTTCCAAGTACCTCCTCAAAACAAGTTGGCTCAACATCATATAACCTTAACCTTATGCGCATAGTGGTGGGTTGTAAATCTGTCATAACCTATCAAGAGGGTATTTGACACGTGTGGATTTGTGCAAAGTAGGATCACTATGTGGAGTCCTCAAGGGATTCCTAGTTTTCCTTACTATGTATGTAAAAATAAAAGGAAAATTTCCAACTCTTCATGAGGGCTCTACTCTGAGCAACTAGATTTACCATCAACATGAGAGTGTCTTGCTAACACATCAAACAATATGGGATGACCTTTTCCTTCCTCTTACTTGATACATGTGTACCATTATATGCACTTCCATGAGAGGATCTATTTGATCTCAACCTCCATGTCCATGGAGTACCTTGGGGTCCATCATTAGAGGATTCTCCTCGTCCACTTACAACTTGTGACTGTTGCTCTCGTGTGATGCAACATTGTCATCTCTAGCATTTCCATCTTCATCCATCTTCAACCATGTGCTCACTTAACAAACACCACATCCCTGCTCACTCACAATTTTTGAGTAGTAGGGTTATAGCATATGTAGCCTTTTTTCTATAGAGAATAACCAATAAAGATGCATTTTTTTCCTTTAAGGTCCAACTTCATTCTCTTGTCATCTTGGATGTGCACATATGCAATGCACCAAATACTTTCAAATGTCAAATACCTGGCTTCCTCCTTGTGAACGTCTCTTTAGGCATCAACAATAATATAGGATTTTCTTCCGTTTCAACATAGCATGACAATTTCTACAATATGCCTATTTTTCACTTTTGCAACCCCATTCTGCTGATGGGTAGATTTGCATGAGTATTTCCTTGTATTCTATGTCCTCTTAAGTAATCACAGAATTCATCAAAAAAAAAAATCTTCCCCTCCATCTAATCTTAGGCCTTTTGTATGCATTCCCTTTTCCTTCTCAACCATTGCTTTGAAAGAAAGAAAATGAGTGAATGCTCACTCTTCTATTTCATGAAATACACCCACTTCCTTGTGTGGTCATCAATAAAGCTGACGTAGTAATTACATCCTCCAATAGACGTTGTTGTGGTAGTCCATAGATCAAAGAGAATTAAATTCAAGGGTCTCTTACTTACTTTTGCATTATGTAGAAATGTTTTCCTAACTTGTCTACCCAAATTTGGCAAGCCTCATATACTTTATGCATGTTGTCCACTCTAAACTTTGACAATCTTGCCATAGAATTTTGGACCTGCATTGTTTTAATCTATTGTACATTAACATGACCAATCCCTTTTATGCATATTGTCCACAGTGAAATTTGGCAATCTTGCCACAATATTCTCGCCTACATGGTTTTAAGCCATTGTATGTTAACATGGCCAATCCCTTTTATGTGTATTGTCCACTCCACACTTTGGCAATCCTACCACAATATTCTGGGCCTACATTGTTTTAAGCCACTATATGTTAACATGGCCAGTTGCTTTGTGCCAAATGTCAATGTTTGCTACAACTCCATTTTCATGTGCAAACATTGCATCACTCATTTCAGGCTTTCATGTGCAAACATTGCAGCACTCATTTCATGATTTCTTGCATCCAAAGTAAACATCCTACCATTTATGATGCCCTTTTTAACAACCAAGCAATAATCATCCCCTTGAGATCTTCTGCAAAACATCCATGAGGATTCACCCCACTTGTAGGCCATGCTCAACCATTTGCCTAATGGAAACTAGATTCTTATCATGTTTGGGGCATGAAGCACATCATCCATGTACTTTGTCTTACCATCCTGTATGGATAATGGAACTTTCCCAATATTCTTAATAGGGTGTGGAATATCATCTAGCTTCTCCAAAATTTTTCTCTCTGTAAACCACTCACCATGGATGGTCATGTGTTTGGAGGCTTGAGAAACAACATATCAAATACAACTAGAGCTTCTAGCATCTCTCATCATAGAACTTAGCATTTGTTATATCACAAATAACTACTCATTTTATTCAATTACTTTTTGCTAGATGATGCATAGTTTCCCTACTCTGTAACTTGCCACTTCTTATATCATTGTGCTTTTTATAGCAGCCTTTAACTATATGGCCTATTTTTCATAATAGCATTCTATGCTACTATTCGTTTGTTGATTCCTTTACATTTTGCCTCAGCCTCTCTAGCTCCCCCTGCCACTAGAGTGGACTATCCACCTCCATGATTTTTATTGTCTACCAAGAAGTTATGAATAGGGTGCCTACCAAGAGTGAAGGAGTTAGTAGTGCTAGTACCTTGGCCATAAACAACTACTGCAATCTCCCCCCCTCTAGAAAAAAATAAATATTTTCTAGACCCTTTTGGCCTTGCCCTCAAATTCTACATCAGAAACCATAACTAACTCTTACCAAATATTCCTCTCTCCCACCCTTCCCAAGAAGGAGAGTCCCTTTAGCATGCCCTTAAGCGATAATTATTTGGGAAAGATGTTGTGTGAGGGAATCTCCAACATGATACCCCTCCACTTTCTCAATTGATCACACCATAGTTTTGGTAACCCATCCCATACACATCAACCAAAGGATAGTAGAAGCTAAGGGACCTTTTCCCTATCGTATGGCAACATATACCATTAATATATTAGAAATTACATGCATTGGTAGTAAAGGAATAAGATTTGGCTCTATTGAAGGAAGCAAGAGCTACCAAACTATTAAGACAATAATTGACCTAGGAAGTGGAATGAAAGAACAATATTTGTTCACATAGTCCTCCTTGTCCTTCTGTAGACATTAAAAATCCTCTCTCTCTCTCTCTCTCTCTCTCTCTCTCTCTCTCTCTATCTATCTATCTATCTATCTATCTATCTATCTATATATATATATATATATATATGCATATATATATATATATATTTATTTATTTATTTAATGTGATTGGTCTCCATTAACTCATATTAATTGTGGATGGAACCTTTAGTCAATAAACATACAAGCCCAATCAACCAACTTGCAGGCATTATCCCTCTCTCTCAACTCATCAACATACTTAGTGAAAAGCTCATTGGGAGGCCATCCCAACTTGGGATTTTCCCTTTTGGAAAAGGCTTCAACACAACTTCAACATCATCCTCAGAAATATCGCTTTCCAAATTAGTTGCGCAGAAACACATGATATGTAGTGATGAACCAAATGAAACAAAGATTATTTGGCTACAATGATATCAAGAGATATGACTTTTGATGGACCCAAAAAATCATGTAACATTCCGTACACACATCTAGAATAGAATTAGGAACAATAACTCAACAATAATCAATACTCCATGCCTAACTTACATTCTAACAATATTCTCACGTGTATGCTTTTGCTCTGTAAATGAGCAAAGGAGGGATGTGACTAACAATTAATTGTAAATGAGCAAAGAAGGCATGTGATTGCTGACAATTAGAATCCATAAGGGCATCCATGCAAGCCATAAGCTTATATCTCACATATTGATTCTCGTGCGATGCTGCAAACCATTCAATACCCAGCTCAATATCTATGCAAGAACATCCACTTGAACCAATTGGTTCAAATCAGCCAACAACAATTCTAGGTGCTACAATTGCTCCCAAAAATGAGGCATTTTGAATGCCATATTGGTGAGCAAGAACATACAACCCTCCAACACCTCAATAGAGAGCACCTAGTTTTAATACCTACAACATAAACTTATGGAAAATGGTATGCTCTAAGAAAGTCTAGTTAACGTAAGAGGGACCTTCCCCAATAATGGAAGGTAAGCATCCACAAAATGAGAATATATCTCTAATACCAAAGGGGAATGATTTGACAGAGTATGATTATATTCCACTTACATGGAAGATATGTCTAATAGAAACAAATCATACTTGTAAATATACATTGCTTCCAGACAAGCTCTCATACCCACATACTGTTGAGAGGCATAGGTAAAACCTATATCCAATGGGTTTAATCATCATCACATATCTTGTTTCAAAACTCAATTGTTAGGCACATTCCAACGGAGCCGCTCCGGCCCATCCATAATGGAGTGAGGTGTAGAATCATGCTCTGGCAATTCACATACATTAACATTGCCCAATCAAAGCCAATCTTAGCATGGCTCAAGCACAATAAATCATCCCATAATTGACAGTGTTATGCCAAAATGAATAGTGTGTATGGGCTTCTTTCTATTTACATTCATTTCGGTTCTCCTTATTCTAAGATCTCTAGTGTACCCACGTGCCCCTATAGTGTGTCTCTTCATAAGACACTTTCTCAGTTGCCCTTATAGTATGTCTATTCATAAGACTCTTTTATTGTGTAATATTTCCAAATCATTAAAAATGGCTACAAGGCAGTCTATGTGATTGTATTCATATGAATAACGTCCCCCATATGGGACTGTTGATGTTCATAAAGGAACAAATCATGAGTCAGTGAATAGAAGAAGGTTTTGTACTCTAAATTCATCAATACAGAGCTGAAAGACCATCCATACACATGCTATGAAACTTGAAATTAGTCATGAGGGTAAACTTTGAGAAACATTACAGGTAGAGAGATGAATAAGTGCCATTATGAGGCCCTTTATGGATGACATTTGTAAGAGAATTTTGTAGCAGTAATCCCCATGTAATCTAGCATAGATTATTTGGTAGGATATATAAAAGAAGATGACGAAAATTGATCAATTCTATTGTGATGGACTATATTATCTCTAAAAAATATATGAACTCAATAATTATTTTTATATCCTTTATATTCCTAGAAATAAGGTGTGTGTTGGTTATGCCTTGCTCATTTTTTACCTTCTTGCCCACCAAAATGCACATGTCACAAGTCCACATGCTTATGTCCCCACATGTACATGTTTTAATCAAGGGCACGTGGGTATATTGGACGTGACCCTGTCTATTCTTTAGCAAGGCAATGTGAGTTATTTACATTGGGCTTCATAATCTCTTGATCAATAACCCTTTCAAGTTAATTCATGCAAAAATCTATGAACTTTTAGACTCAATAAAGACAAGATTCCCATGCTTAAGTACAATAAAATTGTACTTAAGTAAAACTGTACAATAAAATTGCACAATAAAGACAAGATTCCCATGCTTAACTATAATAAAATTATGAAATATGATCCACAATGCATGATTGCGGAATCCCATGAGTGGATGCTACAAGAACACCTTTAAGATAAATAGACAAAGCACTAGACTTTGGTACAAAATTTATAACATCCCATAAAGTATCTTTTAAGGTTAAATGTTATCTTTCAAAGCAAAAGAATATATTAGTTGTGGCTTTAGAGGATTTTTATTATTCATTAACAATGCTTCCTGTGTTTGATCCACCCACCCAGTTGAGATCACCGTCAACACAAGGGTTATTCTCAAGTGCAATGGGTTGCGATAGTTTGCAGAACTTCCATGCGAGGGGGCACGAAATGTAGGTATGGTTAAAGAAATGCTTAAATTGTATGTGGCAGCAATAGGATTCACATCAACGACAGGCAATTTATCAAAGGCATACAAAGTATCAAATAAGCCTAATGAAAATGAGAACCTATGATTCTAGTGCTATTTATTTGATACTAGTGAATTTGAGAATGTATTAGTGTGGCTTTAGAGGATTTGTGTTGTTCATCAACTGTAGATACTTTTGCAATTTACCAACCCATCAAGTTCTTAGAGACTATCAAATAAGCCTAGTGAATGCCAAATGTATGATTCTAGAGTTAAATATTTGATCACCACATGAATCTAATATTGGTGAATGTATGAATATAGAAATAGATTCTCTGAATAACCCTACTATAGTGAATCTTGACTTAGACTATTAGGGGGATATTCAAGTGCATCCAAGCATGTGGTCCAATGCATAAGCTAACAAGCTAAAGATCCTATCCTACATTTCAATATGGTTGTACGAAACTTTTAACCAATTCTTATGTTATAGATGTTTTTTTTGGGTGATATTTTGTAGGATTAGGGGATACTTATACAATTTTAACATGTTAAGTAGCACTACATGTTTTTAAAACATATAATAAAGATTCTTATATTAAGAGAAAGGATTCCTAAGGGAACCACTAGTCAGTTACAAGTGGGAAATACCCCTTATTAGGAACATAAGTTTCATAGTATTAATGGATTTACACATAGATAGGTGCATTATTAGACATAAATAGGTGCATTAAATTAACATACCAAAGCGAAGAACTAGAAGAACACAAACTACTCCATCAAACTCAATCTTACATTGGGGTTCCTCATAAGAATTGATTACAATTGGAAGACAATCCCTCATAAGGATTCATTACAATATAGATATAAGATATCTTAAGGTCACACCCCCCATAGTAAGGTGAGAAGCAACCAAAACTCTAGAGAGTGCATTAGGAGCATAGAATGGATATGATGCTCTTCAAGGACTGAAATTTCACAATGTGCTTCTATGGTAAACTATGCAAAACATCCTAGAGAGTACAAACTTTTATGAAAGAGCCTAAGAGCCTAATAGAAAAAGTGTCCACTGCTCCAACATGTGTAAGCACATTTTGCTAGGATAAACTATCTCCACCTTCCGCAAACACCTAGAAAGCCTTAAGGATCAAACTATACGTTATGTTATAATGGATATTAAATGCTTATAAGCCCTAGAAAATGCTTATAAGCCTTAGAAAACAATTCGATTGGAAATTGTAACATGGATGCCCATCAGGTTAGGCATGCAAATATGAATGTATTTCCTAAATGTAGCTCATTTCCTCAATATGAATGTTAAGAAGACCTTTTATTTCCTAAATATAACTCATTTCCTATCTTGAAGTATCAAATATGGTGATATGTTTCAGCGTCCATTCCAGTTATTTGTATCACTTAATAAATGTCCAGACATACAAATATTTAATACATATAGGCAATGTTGAAATTGTGAGCAAAAACATACCCTTAACTTTGATGCATGTTCCCTTCCTAATGCAATGTGTGACAGTATATGATGTAACAAAATGATACAATACTGCTTAGGATACTATAATTCCTCGAGAAAAGGAACAACTTTGAATTGATTATCTTGCTAGCAAGCATGACCTCATTATGATACAATCCACAACATAATACTAAAGTAAGTCATACGATTCATTTATATTTCATTTCTCTACTTTTTACTTTTGGAAATGTTATTGCAAGCATGATGTAAGGGTTAAGTCTTATAGACCTTCCATGTGAATTTTTAACATGAAAGATAATATTTTTGCAATTCTTTATTGATGCACAAACATGGAAATAAAAGGCCAAAAAAGCTTGTATTTTTAAACTAAGATGTAAATTTAGACCTTGAAGTATGAGCTCCATGCTAAACCCATGTGTGAATTTGTGAGGAAATCATGAGGCAACCTTATGACTAGCATTTATTGAAAATTAGGTTTGCAATCAAGGACATCAAGATGCAAAACGAATCAGCAATCAACTTTGAAAGCCATGGGATGTGGGGTAGTATGAGGTGGAGGAGAAGGTGGGAGGTGAGTGGGATGGGAGGGTCCAACCGCACTCAAAGAGTGGATCCATAACTATTTTGTGGATGTAATGTTTTTCTCTAACACACAAGCACTAAATCCTATTTTGAGATGCAAGGGTGTGTGTTTTAAATGCTTGTCTCTTTGTAGGTAGCTTAGCTGCAAGGTAAAGACACGTGGTATGGCATATTAGCACATGGTACTATGTGCATATGCATGATGTAAGTGGGGTGACTAGGTATGCAACTAGTTCATTTTGAAAGGGACACAAATGAGCATGTGTATCTTTGCCAAATATTTTTATGGCATGCTACATAAGATGATATAATCAATGCTTATTTTGCTAAGGCTAGATGTAGACCTTATGACTCCCATGTGGCTATTCTTTCCATGCATAAATTGAGCTATAATATGTGCAAGTGTGAGCTTAGCGTGGCTATGAAAAGGACTTACCTAGTTTGAGTAGACAATGATGGGTCATGTTCCTAGTTTGAGTGGACAATGATGGGTCATGATGATAAGGTTTGTCATCTTTTTGTAAGGTTTTTGTAACGTTTCTCTTGGCACCCTATTGACGTCATTTTTTAAAGACTAGGGGGACATATTCAATATATGAGAGTTATGTTCGACTTCATTTTCTTAAGACTAGGGGGTTGTATTTAACATATGAGGTGAACACAACCATTATGAGAGTTATGTTCGACTTCATTTTCTTAAGACTAGGGGGATGTATTTAACATATGAGGTGAACACAACCATTACAGTTATTAAACATATCATTCTCTTGTCTTTGATACACTATATTAGATAACGTCTATCTTAGGATATAGTGCTCATAATTTCAATTCTAAAATACGATTTGAAGTAAGATACTAGAGCTTTCTAAAAAAAGACTCAAAGCCATATGTATTATTACGCCTTTCCGAAGTCAATTTTTAATATCAAAAGATGGACCTCTCGTACTAAAACAGATGCAACTCTTTTAGCGATTTTGTTTGGATACAAATACAAAGAGAGAGAGAGAGAGAGAGAGAGAGAGAGAGAGAGAGAGAGAGAGCATGTTGAGATAAGGGTTTATGACTATGACACGTGTTTTGATGGATGTATTAGACTCTTCCAAACTTGTCATAGATTGATCAAGTAGGGTTTTATTGTACGAAGGAAATTTTGGCAAGAGGACTACTCTCTGATATCAAGAATTGGTGCTAATTGAGAGGTCATGAGCTCATTAGCATATGCTAGGATTACAAGGGAGGGATGTATTACAATTTGTGGAACAATTGCATGATAACATGTAAGATTTTGGCATGATGTTTGAAATGAAGGTGAATGGACTTGATGAATGTCAAACTCTTTGGATGAACCTCATCTTTGATAATAATGTGGCATTTCTAGAGTGTGCTTAGTAATAATTGATTGGCTAATTGTCGTTGAGCTTGAAGTTTATGATGTGGATGTTTCTATTGTATACGCAAATTAATATTTTTGGATTTTGTTTTTTTTACAAGTTCAAAAGCATGGTGCGCGGGAAGATTTGCTCATATATGATGGAGATACGAAAAGTGCATGACTCGGTCTCTTTCGTGCAGTGTAAATATTGTGGACAAAGGTTTACGGGCGGTTCTACTTGCATCAAGCAACATTTTCTCAAAATTGGCAGTGACGTTGAAACTTGCTCATGCACTACGTCTGATGTTCTTCCATTATGCAAATCATATTTAGAGAAAGTGAAAAAATTTGACCCTGATAAGGAATCGTCCAAGTCCTAATGTGAGCGTTGAGGTTGATGAGACTCTTGCCCTCTACTTCATCATTTGAATATAGGTTGTACTATTAGGAATAGAGGCTAAGTGTTTGGGTATTCTAGAGGAAAAGCATGAGGATAATGGATTAATCGGAAAGGCTTAGATGTTTAAATGCCTTGTGCCCAAGCTTGGGGCCGTGTTTGCCACATTAGCTCAACTTGGATGAGCACCCTCACTCTGTAATCACACTAAGATTATCCTGATTGAAAATGTTGAGCCTACGTGGAGAAGGCCAAGTCGAAGCATGCCTCTTGTTTAGCATGATAGGAAGTAAGCGACTTCAGCAATGGACATGTTTGCGACATGAGCTCAATTTGGGTGAGCACCCTCGCTCTGCAACCACCCTAAGGTTAATCTTATTAAAGATGTTGAGCCTACATGGAGAAGTCCAAGTGGGAGCATGCCTCTGTTGAGCCTGATAGGAAGTCACCGACTTCGGCGATGGACATGTTTGCAACATCAGCTCAACTTGGGCGAGCACCCTCGCTTTGCAACCGCCCTAAGATTATCCTTATCAAAGATGATGAGCCTACGTGGAGAAGAGCATGCTCTGTTGAGCCTGATAGGAAGTAACCAACATCGACGATGGACATGTTTGCGACATCAACGCAACATGGGCAGGCACCCTCACTCTAAGATTACTCATGTTGAGTCTAAGACGTGGAGGGGAGGATGCCTCAGTTGAGCATGATAAGATGGAACCGACTTCGGCGATGGACATCTTTGCCACATCAGCTCAATTCTCACTCTCTTGAGCATGATAAGATGGAACCGACTTGACGATGGACATGTGTGCCAAATGAGCTCAACTCTCACTGTGTAACAATGTGAGGGTTATCCTTATTTGAAAATGTTGAGACTACGTGGAGAAGTCCAAGTGCCAATGTTCACGAATCACCACGATAGGAAGTAACCGACTTGGTTGGAAGTGTGCGATCTTATGATACTATTATCTTACACGCACTACATGAATGAATCAGTCAATCAATCGCACTTTACACGATGTGCCTTCGACCTCATCCTCCTTGAACATCGAGCATTCTGCTCTCACGCCAGCATACCCGCAGACATGGACAAAGCCTCTAATCCTCACGCGACAGAATTGTAGCGGTCGCACAACCCAACGCGACATAAGGGCGTGCAGATAAGACGTTGGAAGTCGCAACTCATACATGACAAATAGCTTCCCACAACTCACATCGGAGTCCAGATGGGCACACGACGTACGCTAAGGGGGGCACGAGTTGGATGATATAATGTGTGGAAAAAAAAGCCCGAAACTTTGGGAGAGAGAACCCAAATTGAGTTTAGGAACTCTGTTACAAGAGAGCGGCCGGGACTCTGTTATGACAATGGATGAAAAGGCAAATCGTGATTGGGATGGACCATTAAAGAGAGAGCGAGAGAGAAGGCGGGGGGGAAGGAGGGAGTTGAATCTGGAAGGAGAGTTGAAAATTGGATAACGGGGCTTAGGATAGAATCTATGTTGGGAGTCTGTTTCGGCGAACTACACAATGGATTATGGGGGAGGGAGAGTCTCTTTCGGCCTCGTCACAATTGTAAATTGTAATGGAACGATCATTTGGGAACGGAACTGTTCGTTCACAAAGGAACAAGGATTGAAAACCAGACAAAATAGCAGACACAGAGAAAGAGAGAGAGACAGAGACAGAGCGAAAAAGTTAACACGCTGCTGACAGAATCACTGCGGTCACACAAACAAACTGCACAGAATACAAAGATAACAAGCATTTTACGATCACCGGGAATACATTTCCTTTCACAAATACAAATTCCTTGAAAGTTGTATTCAGATATTAGCAGAAAAATATAAAACACGGGATTTTAGTGTTCACAAGAAACCATTTCCCTTAAGAGATTAAAAAACCGTTCAAGTTTTGGTTTTAAGCAAAAATATAACCAAAATGACTTGAAATTTGCAAGTTGAATGATTCGATTACACAAATAGTGTTGTTTAACTTACTATACAATCATCTTTCCTAGGGCCAATTTTAAATTTGCAATTAATTGATTTTAAACACAAATAGTGTTGTGTAACCACGATCACTCTCTCTTTTGTATGCTATACAACTTCCCTTGGGCCCAAACGTAGCAGGCACAAACTTTGGGTGGCACCGAGGTTGCACTCGTTTTGTCAAGATGAAAAACCTTTTAGCGAGCCAAGGTTTTTGGCAAAAAGTCAGGACTCAGAAGCGAACTTGGAAGCAAAGAAAACAAAAAGAGCACTCCAGCATCCCATTCATGATTGGATTAAAAAAAAGAGGGCAAAATGCTGTCAGACAAATTTAAGACCTGGCCCAACTTACTTATCACAGATAGCTACTACCACAAAAGGCACTTATGAGTGATCTATCCAATCTAATCAGGGCAGCTGCGTGACACTCTTCCCTTTCTAGTAACTACAGGCTACTCCTCTTTCTCATCACTGCTAATATATAACCAATAGAGGCACAGCTTACTTATCAAAGATCCAGCTGATTCAAGCCAGTCTAGCTAAGGTCTCAGGTGAGAAGTGACTCTCTCTCTCTCTCTCTCTCTCTCTCTCTGTTGTTCTTCTTCTTCTTCCATCAGCCTTTCATCACTTCCCACTCTTCCACCTTTTGTACATATATATATCCACCTCCCCACCTCTCATTCCTCCCCTCCTCACTGCTGCTTTCCCACGCAGAATCTTTGCCCCCACAAAAAATTTGAGCATTACCCTCCCCCCCCCCCCCACCCTTGCTCACCTTCTTCCTCCCCTTCCCCTCATTTCTACCACCACCACCACTCTTCACTCATCAACACCTCGCTCCTCTCCCCCCTGCTCCCCCTTCCCTTATTGCTGCTTCTTCCAGCACCACCCTCGGAAGAGACTCTTCACCTTCTCCAACTCAGCTGATTTCTTTTGGGTGCTTCTCCCTCCTCCTTATCTCTTTCCTCCTCCTCTGCTTTTATTCCCAGCTTTCGTTTGCACCCTCTCTCTCTCTCTCTTTCACACACACACACACACACACACACACACTCTTCTTCTGTCTTTTCAAGTACTCCTTGCCAGGCTTCCTCATTGGCTTCTGTTCCTTCTCCCTCCTCTCTGTTTTGGCCACCCCATCCCGAGCTCCATCCGGTCTCTTCTTCCCTGCCTTTTTCCTTGCAAGCTTCAATCAAGCTACCTCATTGGGTGTCTGTTTGGGCCACCTCATCCCGAACTTATACAGCAATTGGGTCTTTTCCTCCTTTCTTTTCCACCACCTCCTTTCGAGCTCTAGCATGAAGGTTCATTCTGCCCAGCTCCCCTCTTCACTCCTGATTCGGTGCTACAATCAAATCTGCTGATTGGGTGTTTCCTGCATTGCCTCAGGTTTTCTTGTGTTCTGTAAGTAACACTCTCCTCATCCTTCAAGAAGATCTCATTATGCGCTCCAGGGTGTCGTAGGTGCCGACAACCGTCTATCCACAGAACATACGCCTCGTCCTTCCGACAGCTATCTATCTACGGAACATCGCCCAATTCAAAGCTCTTGTTTTCTCCTCATCTCCTAGAAACGGGCGCCTTTCTTCATTGCAGCCGTGCCTTCTTCCTCTAGTCTGGATTCTGTCAGCGATGGTCTTCCGCTTCCAACACGAGAAGCACAAGCTTGAATGTCTTAACTCTTTGGTACAAGCCTCGCATTTTTCAAAGAGTTGTAGCCTGTGAGAAAATCCGAGTTCTCATAGAGTTAATACGGAAAGACTGCACCCGATTGCTAGGAAAAGAATATTCAGCGATGGAGGATGTTTGCTGGCCTTACTTCGATCCCGAGTATGAAAATCTGAGCCTGAAGATCAACCCTCCACGGTATCTCACGACTTCTCACGAAATTTTCTCCTCTTTGAGCAACCAGAATCATGGCATTCTGGTCTGTGAGACTGATCTGCCGTTACTTATGATATTCCGTACCTGCAGGGTGGTGATTGACAATCAGAGCGACAGCTGCTTCACAGTGGTAAAGGTAAACATTTGGCGCAGTTTTTGGCAAACTCTTTTACACCTCCGTCGCAAATGCTCACGTCAATCTGCAGTGACCCAATCAATTCTTTTTTTAATCTCGAGTCCTGTTCCACAAGCTGGATTTGCATTGGGCATGCGCCTAATTTTCTCTTTCATCTCTTCCCATGTTCTTCATCCAGATTGATAGTGCAAACAGGCACGGCACGCTTTTGGAGGCAGTCCAAGTGCTCACGGACCTGGATCTTAACATTTCAAAGGCTTATATTTCGTCAGACGGTGGTTGGCTTATGGATGGTAGTGCTTCCGTAGTTTTCCCTTCGTTATCTGATGTCGCAACGGTTTCCTTGTTTCTGACTAGAACGTCATTTATTTCAGTGTTTCATGTTGCGGATCAACTTGGCAATAAGATTACGGATGATCGTTTGATCGAATACATCCAGCAGGTATGCACACGCAGCTACGGTGCTGGATTAGGAGGGATAAAATTTGTAACCTGTATTTTCGATACTAAAATGGCACGGTTTCTTGCAGTCGTTAGGAGCGAAACGAAACATTGCCACGCCTGAGGTTAAAACTTGCTTGGGCCGTATCGTCGGAGCACAATCGTTTGCTGAGCATACTGTCATTGAGCTAACTGGAAGGGATAGGCCAGGCCTTTTGTCGGAAATATCAGCAGTTCTCACGAACCTCAAATGTAATGTAGCAGCAGCAGAAGTATGGACCCATAACGACAGAGTTGCCTGTGTCGTGTATGTGACTGATGGGATATCCCATGGCCCCATCGAGGATCTAGAGAGGCTGTCTATCATCAAGGAGCAAGTGTGCAACGTCCTGAAAGGGAACGAAGACAAGAAAGGGGTGAGGATGGAATTTTCCATGGGTTTGACTCACACTGAGAGACGGTTGCACCAGATTATGTTTGCAGACCGAGACTATGAAGGCTCTGAAAGTGTGGAAAAGATGGATGCAGCCGAGAAGCCTTCTATTACAATCGAGAATTGCACAGAGAAAGACTATTCGGTGGTGAACATCTGCTGTAAAGATCGGCCTAAATTGTTGTTTGACGTAGTTTGCACTCTGACAGACATGCAGTATGTGGTTTTTCATGCAAGCATACATGCTAATGGGATTTCCTCATGTCAGGTATTTACTGAGAAAGCCTTTTGCATTATCACTCGTAGGAATTTCAATTGTTAGGGTGCAACTAGGTTGGATTGTTGGGTTCTGTATCGACTATTGTGGGTGTCGGTTAGCTTTGCCTTGCCAATTCTTAGGCCATCTGATCTGATATCAGCTAGTGGTTACCAGCTGTTTTTGCCTTTCTCTGTCTGATCTAATGATATTAATCTAGGAATACTTCATCCGTCACCTGGATGGCTGCACACTGAACACTGATGGTGAAAGGCAGCGTGTAATCAAATGCCTGGAAGCTGCCATTCAGCGCAGGGTTTCGGGGGTAGGTTGCATAATAATTTGCATCTTCGCTGGAGTTCATGCGTTCCTTATGGATGCTGCTACAGTGTTTGTGTTTAATCATCATTGTTATGGAGATCCCTCTCTTGCTTTGGATCATTTGGTCTACAATATTTGTGTTTAGCATTCAGTTATGAACCCCTCTCTTGCTTTTAACAATTAGTGATCCTCAACAACTCACAAATGATTCTGACAAAAAACATTGTTATTACAGGGTCTTAGACTTGAGCTGTGTACGACAGACAGAGTGGGTTTGTTATCAGAAGTCACACGTGTTTTCCGAGAAAATGGACTCACTGTCACAAGGGCTGATGTGAATACCCAAGGGGACAAGGCAATAAACGTCTTCTACGTTTCAGATGCTTCTGGAGGGCCTGTGGATATGAAGACTGTTGATGCCATGCGTAAGGAAATAGGACAAACTATACTCCATGTCAAAGATGTTCCCAACAACATACCCAACAACGTGAAGCTTTATCAGGAACCAGATGATGGCAGCTCTATTCTTACCTTCCGGAATTTGATCAAAACTCAATGGGAGCGATTTTCTATGAACTGGGGTTTGATCAGCTCTTGAATTTGCATACAACGGGTTCAACACATAGCTGCCCTTCTGTATATATGTACTATAAATTACACTTGTACATTTCGGGGGTTCGATTTGTTCTCTTTCTGTTTTGTCCAATTGTGGGTTATGTTTGTGGATGGTATGTAAGAGTCAAAAGTGAATTAACCTCTGAGTGTGTGTAATCTCTTTAAAAGTATATATAAGGGCCTTAGAACATGGATGGAACTAACATGGGTTTAGGATGGAAATATTTTTGTGATCATTACTCCCATCCTACACCAAGTGGTCTAGGATGCATTTAGAATGGGAGTAGCCACTTTTTCTCCCATCTTAGACCATGGCCTCTAGACCTTGGCAACTAGAATGGGTTCCCCTTTTTTAGGGATTCAAAAACATGGAAGGATGACATGTGTCCTTGTCCCCACATGGTCCCCACCTCTTAAACACATGAAATGATGCCATGTGTCCTCTTCCTCCTAAACCCATCCATGGTTCTTTTTTTGTTAGCACATGGTGGGATGGGAATACGATAGAAATATGCATGGGACCACTTGGGACCACCTTTTCCCATTCCCATCCTATTTCTTCCCATGTGCTAAGCCCCTAACTCTATATTATGGTCATAAACTAAATGTCCTCTAAATGCTACGAACAACCACACTTAAGAAGCAACACGTTTATCAAAATGCATCCAGTAAAATCATTTTGAATCAAGTACATGAAAATCGTGCCAGCTCCATTTTAATGAAGCACGTTTTATTGCAAATCAGTAGTGCTGTTCAATCATTATTCTATATTATTCATCGACCATTTCGTAATTGAAGTGACATTATAGCTTGGGCCCAAGGATTAAAAAGAATTGGAGTGCTTGGTTGCACTCAAATGTGTTTCAAGTGGCATATTCCCAACATTTGTTAGTCCCAATAGTTGATTAGGGTAGTCACTTACACTTGACAAGTACTTTAACAATCATGCACCAAGATTTGGGAGGAGATTATATAAAAGAACTTGGGGAAAGTATGAACATTGTGGACTAGGATACATCTAAACCATGTATATAATGTGTCCTAGTCCACTTGCATCATATTATAATTTGGGTAATTTGCAAATGGTGTCAACCACCAATGATTTGCAAATTTCCCAATAAGCAAAATGCAAGTGGGTTTGCCTCTTTATATCCTTGCAAGTGAGAATTAAACCAAATAGACTCAAAGCTATTGGTAACACACCAGTAAATGCCATTGCAATTGCAATGAGAAAATTACATATCATGGCTCAAGTAGTGCTTTCTATACGTGCAAAGATCATTACTTTCTATACTTGTAGAAATAGTTATAGACTCTCAAATGCATAAACCAATTATGTAACAACCAATGCACTAGATTGTTTCAAAATCTCACTTTACAAAAGTCATGGGTATGGAGTAGAAAAGATGAAGGGTCAATCCCTCGTGATTGGCAGGAAAAGGTAGAGGCCAACAATGAGAACCCATAGGAAGCCCACTCCTAGTCTTGCCATAAGGTAGAGGGAAATTAGGTTGGCAATGTAGCAATAACAAATGTAGAGTGCATATCATTATGGAGGACGTCATGGGGGACTAGTAGGAGATGGATTGAGAGAAAATTCTAGAACAACAAACATCCTTGTAAAGAGGAAGATCTACAGGTTCAACTTCATAAATAAGGATGTCTATCTAGGAGTGGCAATTCCCTTCAGTCTTTTAGTCTCAACCATATAAAGCTATCTCATCAACCAACCAAGTTTTAAACCCATGCTTTATCAATGGTGTCCCACAAAGGGTCATCCCTCTTTTTTTCTTACCAAAGGCTTCCATAAAGCGCAAAACTTTCTCTAAGTCCTACAAACAAACCACAGCAACATAAACCAACTCCTACACAATTGGGATCCCACCACATGCTAAAATAGAATAAGCGTCGTGGTGGCACAATAACAAATCTCGCTGGCAAACCAAAGGGACTAAAAGACTACCTACATCATTTGCAAGACCAAATATTTAAGCATTATTTGCAAAAGTAGATATTTATGCACTACTCTCAAAGATATCTAGTATTTTAAGGTTAATATAGAGAAAGAATTTGTTGCAATTGGAAATAGCATCTTGACATGCTCATCAGCTAGGATCAAATGCATCATCGGTCACTGAAGGTCTATCATGGGATTATAAAAAAAGGTGTTCATGGCGAATATTTGTAAAGCACGGGAAGGAAATATACACAAATGGATGATAAGTGATAGCACCTAGGTGATTATGAAACATCATTTTGAGGCTCATGAAAAATATTTGGGAAGGTCGCATAGAGAATGAACAATGAAAAAGGGTATTGGCTTGCTAGATTTTGAAAACATTTACTCACTATCCAACCATTGTGGAAATTGTAGGCCAACAAAGCAATGGAATGAAAAATGTTCCAGTTTAGGTCTCCCATGCTTATTTTTTATATTGATAATTCTTTTACCACATTCTTACATGAACTTGCAACCTTGTGTTCACCCTTTATCCTTGGATTGATTTGAAGATGAAAGGTGTATATACCTTATGATACTTAGAGAATAAGACTTTTGGTAAGCTATAAGATAAACTTAGACCTTAGCTTCAGATTGTACTCTTCTCCGTGCAAAGTTGGTAATTGTCCATATTCTTTATGGAAGTAAGCATGGAAAGTGTAAAGTTACAATTGAACATTTGAGAGTGCTGACTCAACACTAAGAGAAGGTCTATAAGAACTACCTTAATGTAGACTCATTACTATTTTATCTCTGATTCCCATTCTTTCACTACATCATCTATTGTGGATTCACATATATAATTACTTAAGAGTACCCATCTTTGAGCTTAGAAGATATTTTCATGTTTGTGAAATTTTTGAATGATTGACAATCTCTTTCCATTATGTAAAGGGAAAAAAGGGCATGATCATATTCCTATGATATTATGAAATAACTTTTTTGTGGTTATGTGACCTTTTGCTGGTATTTTATAATATTTAGTCGGGATGACTTTTCTAAAGATGTTCTATTTTTTCGTATCTCATATTCGCATATCCCTTGAACCGTCTTACACATCTTTAGCCCCAACAACTTAAGTCAACCTAGAAACCTTAGCTATAGCTACATGCTGCCTTTCTACAATAAGTTTCACTATTTCTTGTCTTCAACTTATGTGAAACCTTGATTTTGACTATGTTTCCTTCTTGGTGACCATTATCACATGACATATTCCATCAAAACCTTCACACATCACCTCCAAGATTCATCGTGTTACCCTTTTTTGTTTGAGTTTGTTTGACTACAAACCACAAATACAACAATTTTGATAATAGAAATGGGTTATTACAGTCATAATCGACGATCCACCAATATCTTCAGTATCTTTAATTATCATTTATGTTTATCTCGTACTCATTTTTCATCCGTGTTTCAGGCAAGAAATCAGTGACCTAGAAACAATCAAATGTTCTATGGATAGTGATGTTCAAGCATTGATATAGGGAAATCCAACAACATGATTTGGAATAAAATTTTCCAAAAGAAAAGTCAAGGAAATTAGAGTATATCATCTCCTTTCTTAAGTTTATTTTGGAACTTTCCAAGCTATTGCCAAAAATAGTTGAATTTGTTAAAAATAGTTATAGATTATTTTGGAAAATCCAAGCTATTGCCAAAAATAGTTGAATTTGCCAAAGCAAAGTGTTTTGGTAATGATATCTACAATTTTTTGTGTCAAAATATGTATAAGACCTATCTCAACACCGAGAGCCTTTTCTTTTATGAATTGATAGTGGAGCTCAATATCCTTTGTTTGATATTGGAGCTCAATATCCTTTATGAATTGATAGTGGAGCTCAATATCCTTTCTTTGGAATGAAAAACTAGATTGTTTGCCAAATGATTGCCATCAAAATATTTTATCAAATTGAAGTACAATCACTCGAGAGAATTTCAATCTCTAATAGAAGTATTTTGAACTTTATTACTCCACATGCAACATTTGTTCATCCTCTATACTCTACTTCTATTGATGATAAAGCCACAGTTGGCTTGCTTTTTCTTTGCCATGACAAGGGCATTAAACCAAGAACCATTGGTGCATCATCCACACCTACTATAACCATTGGTGCACCTTATAACCATTAGCATCTATATAGCTATAGCATTTGCACATTGGCCCTCACCTCTCATAGCATCTATTGATTATTATTATAAAAAATGTGGTAGAATTGGAGGCTAATATCCTTATGAAGCATGGTCATTGAGATAGGAGGAGAGGCCCTTTGTATACTCTTCTAACATGTGAGGGGTCCTCAAGCCCTCACTACCCAGCCACACATGTCCCTAGAGCACCTCTGAATAGCCCAGGAAAGATTTTCTATAGAGATCCAAGCATTCAATGTATCCAAGGATGCCTCGATACCATGCATATGGGATTAATTAAGCCCCACAATGCCATGCAATCCTTCCTAGGTTGTTAACATGGTATCAAAGCCCTCTGGACTCCCATTTTGTTTACTTTCTCTTGACATATGGTGAATGTTTGCAGTGAGCTTTCCTGAGAAGCTCTACTTGCTCGTGATTATTTGTGTCTATTCCTCGTCTATTCTATATTGCTATGTGCCTAGTTGTGAATTAGTGCATGGTAGCATTTTGTTCTGACGTACATACCTATGCTTGATCATTATGTTGGCTTAGCCATGTGTAGGTAGTCAAATTTTGTGCTTGGTGCTTGGCAGATGGGGGGGATTGTTAGCACATTTGCCCTTACTCCTCATGGCATGTATTGATTAATTTTAAAAATGTATTGCAATTGTAGCTCATCAGAGAGAGGGACAGAGACCCATTGTATATACTTATGACATATGGCATTGGGGGGCTTACTTAGTCTCACATACCTGGAAGTCAATTGAGTGCACATATATATTGATTGCTTGGATCTCTCTTGGCAATCCTCCCCAAGCTTTTGTGCTCTAGGGACTTGTGTGGCTACATCCTAATTAGGGGAGGTTTGAGGTCTCGAAATGGCCCCATTACAAATGGAGTAATAAAGGGATTGAGAAAGATCAAGTGAACCTACTATGGTAAACCCATGGGATAAGGGCCTTCTAGCATTCACTCAATTGTCATGGGTACTCTTTTTTGAAATTGTTCAACTTGGCCCTTGGATGGGGGTGGATGGTGGATGGATTGCCCCTTGGATGGAGGTGTATAGTGGATGGATTGATCAATCTTGGCCCTTGAATGGATAGTGTAAGAACCTCGAGCGGACGTTACATACGAACCTAGCTAATTCAATGACGATATTGATGTCCATAAAGGCAGGTCAAGTGTGGTCTCTAACTAGAGTTTAGATGCTGTGTATAGTCGAAGTCAGACAACCTGTAGTTGGATGAGCGGACCTATAGCACTTTAGCACTCATGGCGAATGAATAAAAATCCATGAACTCCTACAAGGTCTGATGAGAAATCAAATGCCTTAAACTATAGACTACATCAACTTATGACATACTACGAGTATTGAGAACCCATAATGACCTAAAATATGTAAACTATGAGTGGAAATGACTCAAATGATGCTGCTGTCTCATTGAGGATCACGATAGCAGTAGCCAATCAGTAAGGAGGTCAGTGGGATCTACAATCTGAGTGTATTTGAGCGCCAACTTCTCATCAAGCACCCTCACATGGCATGTAAGGGATTCTAGATGAGCACTTGAACTCCTACTATAAGTTGGAACCATTTCCTCCACCAGAAGCTATGAAGCCACTTGTGGAGGAAATGATGGAGAGCTTTTTACTATGGTGATAGAGAAAGTTGGCCATCAAATTGGTCTAATTTTTTGAAGACCATTGTTGGAAGTATGTGACCACATGTAAGGGATTACATCCCAACCATGCATGGTGAGAAAGTCGTGCTCAAAAATTTCCCCGACTATGATGACATAGACCATCATGTGTGGACAAAACTTGCTTCTCCAATATGAATGTCGAAAGCAAAAACATGCTACCTACTGCTAGATCACCAAAGACCTGCTTGTAACGCCTTTCAACTGGCCAACTGGATTCACCCATCCACAACCTCTACACCATCCTCATTGGGGGTTGGGGGGGCAATAACTGGGATAGGCAGGTGGGTGAGGTCATTTGGGCATTGGCGGCAATTAGGAGCAGTGGAAGAGTGGCGCATTTGCGTGCATAGGACTACACGAGGTTGGAAAGGGTTGGGACGGAGGTGGTGGGAACTGAGCTTGGGTGACCATCTGCTAAGCACTAAATGCCTCAACACACATTCTCAAGAACCTAATTTCAAAACATCTATGCAAATTCTGGCTAAAAAGAGTTGTGATTCTGATTCAGTTCCATGTTGCTCATCCACATATCCTCGTTGTTGATGCACATCTTGGCTCTCCTCTGTAATTGCAGGGTAATTGCAGGGTTTGATTCATGGTGGATAGGCTCCAATCATGGCATTGGGTTTGAGGCATTGGAGGGGTCAGAGTGGGTCTTGTCTATGCTCTATCTCTGCAAATTCTAGCCAAAAAGAGTTACGGTTTTGATTTAGCTCCATGTTGCCCATCCATGGATCCTCGTTCTTGATGCACATCTTGGCTCTTCTTTGTAATTGTAGTGCTTGATTCATGGTGGACAGGGCCTTGGGTTTGAGGCATTGCAAGGGTCAAAGTGGGTCTCAGTTGGGTGAGAGGGTGAGTGGTGTTCTCGAATTAGCTAGACCTGCATCATCGAATCCTTAGGGTTGGGGTCTCTCAGAGACAATCCTCTACGTGCCTACAACTTTTTACACATTACATTGAGCTCCTACTTGAGGCTCTTAATATGCTTCTAGTAGTCCACCCCAACTTGTTCCACTTTTGACTCTTCACCTCAAAATGCAGCTTCGCTAACCAAAATTCATCTTTGGAGAGGTACTAATTGTGTTAGAGGACAGAGATGTACTCTTTCAATATTATGACCTCCGGGGACTCATTGGATGTGATGTGGGCTAGGTCTACCAGAACATGAGGGCATCCAACGGTGCATGGATTATGGTGCTACTCAAACTAAAGTTGCTAGAGTTTTGGGCACTTGAAGCACTCTTGTACTCTTTTCCAAATATGTCTTATAAGATAGCACCTAGCTTCCCATGCTTCTTCAACTTTCTCACGAGCTATTTATGGCATATTTGTTGCTATGGTGGAATTGTATTCTAGCTTGGCTCTATTTTTTATTTGATTACATAAATCTTCATGGATGCATATATCTACTACTCTATGAGCCCTTAAGGCATTGGCTACTCTTTATTAGTCTCTTGTTGGATTCTTGTGGCCTCTAGGCCCTCCATAGGAGGTCGAGAGTTGGTATGTTGATATTCGTCAAACCTTCAACAAAGCTCAAAAAATTTGGAAGCCTTTACAATTGGAAATTTCCAACTCAATCAATGAAGATAGCAAATGGAGGTTAAGAAGGAATTTCACCCCTTGAAGGTTCTCAAAAGAGAAATTTATCCCCAAAACAAGACCTAACAAAGACCTCCTAAGAGACTTTAGATTTAGATTCTCATGTAGCCAAACTTGCACAACCTTCTCAAAAGCTCTGGCACCTGAGATATCTACTCTGAATATTGGATTTTGGACTTTCCTAAAAAGCAACCTCTAGTGCAATCATCAAAAACTCCCTTAAATGTTCATCGGATTTCTCTGTATCTTTGCACTATCGCACATTATAGAAGCATAGTAAAAAGAGAAAATGAGTGTTGACATGGGAAACATCACCCATTCAAGTGTTAAAACTATATTCTCATAGAAAACCAAGATGTGAGGGAAGGACCTCTTCTGGAACTGCCCGGTGATCTACGAAGTGTGGAATAGGATTTAGTGCGCGATTAGGGCATCTGGTCTATGGGAATCATTCAAGCTTGGCTCGAATTGGAGGGCAATCCTACTTGGTGACACAGGATGGTTAACCTCGACAATGCTGGCCTTATATCCGGGCCTCGGTACTACTGGCTGCATGGGAACTGCGTAATGAATGGTGGTGGAAGCAAGGCACCAGTGAGTCCAATGGTGGTGGAAGTTCATGCAGGAGGAAAGGATGGCAATGGGTTTTTTAGTTGCATACTAGACTCCATACTTTATTACAAAGATGATGATATTGTATGGCTTCCGTATTTCAATCTTGCATTTCATTGCCATCCTTATGAAAAACTTACCAAGCCATTTGAAATCTTTTATCTTATTATTCCGAGAACAAACATAAAACTAAGGTTTAACAATTTTACTAATATGGGAGGTGTATGCTCAATTTGAAATTATTGATATTGATGCATGAAACACATGTTCGATCCATACCTCTATTCATCAACAAAGCAAGTGCCGCAAGGCTATGGGAGGTGTATGCTCAATTTGAAATAATTGTATTCTTGGGACTGTATATTTTGAAGGAAATCAGCCATTAAAAGATCAAAAGCATGGCTAACGGTTTTCAGGTCAATGTTAAGTCATTTATCAACAAAAATATTGATGCATGAAACACATGTTCGATCCATACCTCTATTCATCAACAAAGCAAGTGCCGAAGCTAATGCATGGAACAAATATTGGACCCCTACCAAGATGGAGACTTAGCGATGGAACTTGAATATCTTGGCTCAACTAGATACTGATCTTTAGGGTTGGGTAGTCATGAACATTATCTCCATGTACATGCTGATCTTTAGGGTCGGGTAGTCATGAACATTATCTCCATTCAAGGCCCATCTATATGTAACAAGATACACTAGCATATAGATCTTGATGCTGATATTTAGGGTTGGGTAGTCATGAACATTATTTCCATTCAAGACCCATCTATATGAAACAAGGTACACTAACATATAGACCTTGATGCTATGTAGTGCTTGCATTGGATCTGCGAACTTTGCATACAGAAGTCAAGTCACAAAGATGCATCCTCCAAAAACTACTTCTAAAGCACATAAATAGCATGAGAGAGAGAGAGAGAGAGAGAGAGTTAAAGTCTTTGAAAGATTGAAGTATCTATGCAACTAAAAGGCCTAGATACATAAGAAAACTTGAATGGATGGGGCCACTAGGTGAGCATATACACCCAAGATGAATTCTAATATCTAAATCTATTGAAAAAGAGAGAGATATTCAATATTATATCATTATGAGAAGATCCTCTTTAGCTGTGAGTTGATTGTTGTAATCTTTAATCATGAGTATGTAAGCATGATCGGTTTTGCTACTATTGCAAAAACTCTGGTTGATTTGGTTTCTCAGTGTGAGAATCTTGGAAGTATTCTTGGACTCGTAGAGAGCTGCGAACATATCCCATACTTCTTTGAATGTCTTGACTGTGTTAAGTTGTCCTATCATGACATCTTGCACATTCTTCTTGATCAAATGATATGCATAATTGTCTTTCTTGTCCCATTCTCCCTGTGCTTGGGCAATGTCAGGATCTGCTACAGGTGCAAAAACTATTGGTGTAGCTGGAGATCCCGCTTCTGGTGCTGTGACAACAAGTGGAGTAGAGCTACTGCTGGCTGGATCATCCAATGGTCTAGGTGTAGATCCATCGACATACTCCCGTTTGTCCTGAAGCAAGAATGGTCTCCATTTGGTATTTCCATGTGCCATAATTGGAGTTGTCTAGCTTAGCAAATGCCTCCAGATTGAGGTTGATAGTCGTAGACATGGTACAAGAAATGTACTCAAAGTGTCCGTGAAATCACTATCTGAATCAACTACAAAACAATGAGTGTGTGAAGTGAAATTTAAACTATCAGCGATGAAGATAGAACTGTAGTATATAATCCAATCTGTTACAAGGCTTGTGGCAAATGATGCCGAGAATAGCCAAGAGGCTTTACAAGGCTTGAATAAAGTGCACAATGCCAAAAAATAGCCAAATAGGCTTTACAATGATGGCATGTGTGTGTGAAACCAAATCATGTGCTATTTGTCCCACTAATCTGGCGTTGCTGTGAGCCGCCCAGGCTATCGTCTGTTTGCTGTGAGCTGCCTAGGAGATCGACTATTGGAGGAGCTGTTGCCCGTTTTGGACATCAGTCGGTTGATAATGGCACAGTTGGAGCTGTGTTGATGGCAGGCCGAGTTGCCTTTTGAGGCCTATTACACCTTGGTTTTCGGAGAAGAGCCTTTAGTTGCTTTTAGACTAGAAGCGACTACTCATGTAGCTCAAGTAGGTCATAGCAGGAGCTTGGAGGTCGTAGTAGCAGGAGCTTGGTTGGCTATGGTGTCGCTCATGGTGGAACTTGGGACTTGTACCCTTCCAGCCAAAATAGATTGGATATAGCGTCACTCGTGGCAGAACTTGGGACCTGTACGTAGGTCGTTGAAGGAGTGTGTAGCATACGACTGTTGGATACGACTGTTGGCTAGAGAGGCGTTGTCTCTATTGGCTCAGCCTATGGAGTTGCTAACGGGTTTATATAGGTCGATGGAGGTAGCTGGCTGTGCGGGAGCAGAAGGTAGGCTGGCCGCCATTAGAGGAGCCTTCATTGTGGGAGCTTTAGTCAAAGAGCTTTAGATTTGAGAGCATTGGAGGTAATGCTGTGGCGGCTAGGTCGTCAAGAATTGGAGGGCTGGAGTCATTGCTGATTCATGGCAAAATTGAAGATCGCTGCTGTAGTTGTTGGTCAAAGTTGTTCGATAGAGGCTTGCAGGGGGCGTCCGTTCATATGGTCCAACCTAGTGCCTTAGTTTTTGAGGTGATGGCGCTAGCAAGCCGCTGGTTGTAGACTCGTCTGGAGAGCGTGCATCTCGTGGAGGTTGGCGCTTAGTCGGCTAACCCTTGCTCCAAACTGCATATCCCAAGCGCTATGCTATGGATGGTTTGTCTAAGCCTGAGTCGAGGCTGGAAGGGTAGGTCGTTTGGAGATGTCATGGGCCAAGGCTGTGGGCTGAGTCCAAAAACTCTTCGATGGAGTTCATTGTAGTAGGAGGAGTTGAGCAGAGGAGTTGTAGACTCCTTAGGTCGCCTTAATCACACATAGATCTGAAAGAAGATCTATATCTTTCTTTCTATCACTCATTGGAAGTGAAAGAACCCTCGATCTCTTAATCAGTCTCACTCTCTCAAGGATCACCATGTCTCAGTGGAAGAGAGGGATGCTCTGATACCATGGCAAAATATGAAGAGGGGAGAGGAGAAGAGTGGAGATGAGGAGAGAGGGCACAGCTAGAGAGCACACCACAAATGACTAATTGTACACTAGATTTAGTTGAAAATGTAGAATATATACAAACCCATTGAGGGTTAGGGTTAGGGCATCTAACCCTTTTCTTTATAGCACTCTATTGGGTTAGTGCTATGCACACATGATCACATGATGTTGAGCGTGGTCTCTCAACATGGGCACTTTGCAGGCTCATTTACAAAATCCTTAGGATTCTTTAGGAGACTAAAATTTTCATTTCTTTGAGCCAGCTCAAAGGAAGCTATCGAGAATAGTGTTGCCTAGCAATGGCAATAATTATTTCAGCAGTCTCTACTAGCTTTTCGGGGCTATCCTTCTCGATAACATGGCCATCCTTTGGAATATCTCAACTATCCTTTAACCATAATGGACGTCTTCTACTTGCATCTGTGTCATCATTTGGAAGCTTCATAGCTTTTGATGCAATGGCATCCAATTTCTGTGCTTCATCTTCAAGACAGTCACTGTTTGTGTCTTGGTTTCCCTTGTCTACACTGCTAATTAAAATTCATTATTTTACATCAGGGCTACAATTGAAATTAAGCACATAAAAGTCTGAGAATATCTGATTATAACTACATATCCTTTTTATCTATTTTCTTCTTGCTATTGTATAAGGACCTTACAACACTTCTCTTTTTGGGTTCTACTCCTCCCTTCGTCACACCATTAGCCTCATCTTTTGATGTGATTTTATCAGTTGAAATACATAACAAAATACAAGAAAGTCCACATGTTTACTCCATACGTAATGCAATAGGGAAAATAAGAAAAAAGGTAAGGATGCCAATGACACATCCTACCGTCATTGGAGGTCACATCTACCATCTCTCCCCCATCTCCCTCCTTTGTCTCAGAATGTTCCTTTGCAACCTCTCTCTCAATTACTTCCCTCTGCCTTCTCACCTTTCCCAAGACATAAGCTTCATTATAATCACTGTCCTCACCCCCTATCGGCGGCAGCAACAAAGCTATCAACATATAGTATTGAATAATATAATCAGCCCGTATGCTAACATAGCATTATGTTAGTACAATCAACATAAGGCGAACCAAAGAGTACATTCATCAACCTATAATGTTAACATAGTACATTTCAAGTTGGCAATAGCCACATCTAATTACAAAATCAATTTCATTTTCTCCTCCCCCACCTTCATCTTCCAATCAGATATGGCATTTTGTTGTTCCATAGTCAAGGTTTCACATGATGTACACTGAGGTCTGTCTTCACAAGGTGTTCCTTTTTAGTGGCTTCCAAGGGTGTTCCTGCAATGTGCTCCAATTTAATAAACATGTTTTTCTGAATACCACTCTTTAGATTCATTTCTCAGTGGTGGGAAAATTTGTCCCAATCCACCTCAATGCTGTGAGTAGCTGCAATATATGGTCGGGCCAAAATCGTGCCCACCTCATTGTTCATGGCTATAGTCGATTGGTATATCCTTCTGTATATAAACCATATAACTCTTTCTTGAGACTAGCAATATCGTAGCCTCAATGTCTTGCCTTGTCTTGGGTGCCCCAGTTCTCTTGCATTCACTCCTCCATCTCATTGTATAGTCATGGCTTTGCTTTGAGGAGGAACTTTCGGCCTAGCTTCAACCTAGTTGGAATGGAAAGGGTTTGAAGGGCCTTACCCTTCCTCTTTTCCTTTGTTGCAGCTTTCTTTGTTGGAGAAAGGATCTCATGGCTTTTTTTGGATTTGGTGATCTCAGGCTTTCCTGGTGACCTCGGGTTTCTTTTTTAGAGAAATGTTTGCTTCTATTTTCAAATAGAGTTATAATTCAGTCATATGTAACAACAAAAGTTCTATGAAAAAGGGTTATAGTTCAGTCATATGAGACTGCAAAAGTTGTATGCCAAGGTAAAGGTAGAAAAAGAAGAAGAACGAGAGAGAAAGAGATAGCCAAAGAAGAACGAGAGAGAGAGCCAAAGAAGAAGAGAGAGAGAGAGAGAGAGAGAGAGAGAGAAGTACATTTTTTGTTTTGAATCCCTTCATCCGACGTGCACTCTCTCGTAGAGATAAAAGCTTAAACCAAACGTCTACTCTCTGGCTGATGTGCACTGGATCTCTGGCCCACATGCACTTCTTCTTTATCTAGGAGAGATGAAAATGTAAACTGAACTCCTATTCTCTGGCTGACGTGCTGTTGTCGTTTGTCTAGTAGCTACGTTGAATCGACGTGCACTCTCTGACAAAAACCAAAAGCTTGAACCACCTTAACGAAGTTCAGAAGCGTATGGAAGTTCAATAGAATATCAAAGTTTAGAGCTTGTAACGAGAACAATTGGATTTGAAAGATTTTTCAAATATGTCTCATGAGAATCCATGCATGCATTACTTGAGTTCCTTTTTGAAAGTGTACTAAGACCATAGATTCTTGAGAATAGTACATATATTTGTAGCATGCATAGACCCCTTTTAGAAAGAGAATTTTTTACAGCACTTAAAGCAACAGAGAAGACAAAATTATAGGCATACCGCCTCTATATGGGAAATCAATAGCGTTTGTGAGTGAATGGCTAGTAGTAAAACTCACTTAGAGTCGAGTTGTGGGTTGAGATGCTTCAATGGTTCATTGAGAGAGGGAAAGCTAAATGGAAATTAGATTGGGAGGATAAACTTTTCTCTTTCACCGTCTAAACCAAGCGTTATGATCTTTCAAAGATATTTCACAAATTTCAATCCAAGCCTAGGAGAAATTGTTGCTTAGGACTTCATGTGGCCATAGCAATCTTATGAACAATTGGTGTGGTCATCTAAAGAAATTTGAAGATGAGATGTTGACTCACATCATTTGAAGAGAAACTTGCATTGAAATTTGAAGACAAGCAGTTGGCTCACATGAATTGAAGAGTAGCTTGCAAGCTTTGTAACAAGCACAATGTTAACATTTGGAACCCAAAATCTAGAGATTGCCTCAAAGACTTCATTCAAGAGATGCCCAGAGGCTTGGAGAACATGGGATGTCACCTTGATTTGGTGTCTTCCCAATTTTGCCTCCTCCAATGGAAAACCATACATTAATGGTGGTTAACATAATCTAGAAAAATGCTTGTAGGTTTTCCATTATGTAAAGCATCATGTGAGACCACTCTTCACCTATTATGGTCTTGCCCACTAGGTTGTTTTTTTTTGGAATCTTGTTACATGAGGAGTTGACTAACAATTGAGAGGTTATGTCCCCAGTTGTCATTTTGGTTGGAAACATACTTTATTAGGAGACACCAACGGCTTCTCCATCAAATTCACTACTTTGCAAGAGGAGCTACACTTTATGCATGCAAGCAAGTGTTTCATCGGATGACTCAATTGTGGTCTCAGTAGTAGCAATTTTATATGGTGATGTTGGATCTTTGACAACTCATAAAGCCGAGGGTCATTGCATTGTAGTGATGTTAGTGGGGGATTGTAATTGGCCCCTCTTTCACTCAATAAATTGTCAAGAAGCTTCACCTCCCCCCCATTGCCCCCCCCCACAAAGAAAATATACAAACCAGAAAATATTCAGGGAACTGGAATCTTCAAGAGCGGTCTTATAATAACGTAATTGTATCCATTAGCAATGTCGTGTAATAAATGCCTACAAGGCATCGCAAACGTGCGCTTCTCGAGCTTGAGTGGGCTGCCTAGTGATGCCCCTTGCAAACACAACCTAAAAGGGATAGCAAGGTCAAAAGGAGAGCTGGGGTAAGGTTAGGGGGAACTCTAGTCGATAGAGATCTCTTTTCTATAAAGCCATTTCTCTACTAGCTTCTTGGAGCCTGCATCTTCACTACACAGAAAAAGCTCCAACGAGGATGATCATCTTGCTTCTGCATCGATCTCGTCGTGGGTTTTGTTGGTATGGCTTGCAAATCCCTGATTCGCCCAATTCTCTGATTTGTTGCCCTCTTTTTGGCATCTTTCAGCTTGCCTTTTGTTTCCTGAATCGCAGAGAAAGCTTGAATTTTCCTCTACACCGGTCAGAGAAGAACAAATCTTGTTGAGATGGGCTGCCCCGTCGATGGAAAAGTCGTGCGCTCCGTAGAGCTGTACAGATGGAGGGCGGTGCCCAGGCGTCTAGATGTCTGGCCTTTCGTGATTTTGTATCTCAGCTGGATGATCCTTGCCATCCCTCGGTTGGATGCAATGGACGCCATCGTAGTGCTCGGGGCCCTTCTCGTTTCGCATGTTTTAACATTTCTATTTTCAGCATGGTCTGTGGACTTCCGGTGTTTCGTTCAGGCCTGCAAGGTGTGTGGACTAGGTTTTTTTGCATTGCCTCTGGAGATGTCATTTTATTCCTGTTGCTGTCATTTTATTGGTTTCTATGGCTTTTTTATCTGCTAAGATGACGACATATGCCTTGAGTCTTCTCTCCTGTATTCTTTTGCACGCAATTTGAACCAGAGAAGGTTTCCTTACCTATCGTACTCTAAATTCACTTTTATTCCTCATCTTCAGAGAATGCCTATTATGCTCCAAATGCTTGCATATCTGTTATGCTCCAAATCTACGTGGATCTGGGCAGAAACGCACGATCCTCATCAGGATATTATAATTCCTTCATCTTAAAGAGAAATATTAATTTTAATGCTGATGTATCAATGAGGAGGAGACTGCTGCAATGTCGTGCATAATAATTGAGAGCTTGAACTTTAAGCTCTAGCTCTCCTTTACCAAAGAAGAACGATCCACTATCGAGTTTTAGTATTATACTTTTCAAGTGCAAAACATTGTATCTTGTCCCACCAGTCCAGGTAGGCGTATTTGAGGGCCATCCAGCTTGAGAACATTTTAGATGCAAAGTGTGCAAATGGAAGGTTCGAACGATCCACTATCAAGTCTTAGTATTATATTTGTCAAGTGCAAAATATTGTATCTTGCCCCACAGTTCAGGTAGGCGTATTTGAGGACCATCCAGTTTGAGAACATTATAGATGCAAGGGTGCGAATGGAAGAGAGAACCTCTGAATTTTTATTATCTATTATGTGCGTATGCATTCCATTGAAACCCAATTGTCATTATTCAGGAACTGCTTAACATGAGCATTTATAAGGCCTACATATCCCGTATTACATGAAGCCAGATATTTAAACAAACATCCACTCTAATTCATGACTCAGGGCTAATGGGGGACCTAAATTGCTATACCACAAGCCTCATCAGAGCACACTGAAGTAGAAATAATAAGAAAGGGCTGAGACCTTTCAACCTGAAAACCAGCCTATTGTGGAGGCTTAAGAATGCTGGTGTACAGGAAGCAACTGTATGTGTCTCTCAATGTGGAGAAACGATTTATAAGGTCACTTACTGGCAAAGCAAATGAAGCTGTCGAGAGGAGGATGTTCGTAAAACTGTTTGGATTTTTAGTAGAGTGTGATCTGCGGAGTTCCCTATCTCAATCTACCATGTGCTAAGAGAAATCACTGTGGAATTGAAAATTAATCTGATCTCTTTTACTTGGACTGATGTGGGGCTGAGAGCTAACCATTTGAGAATACCAGGACCTCTCACTGCGAAGAGAGTCAAAACCTAGCGTTCTGGAAATGTTTGGAAGATTTGCTCATCTAGGGATTACCATCTGGACATTGTTCATGTGACTGAGCCGTTGCAATTAATGGTCTCTATCCGCATCCACCTCTTGAGGATTAAGATGAGGAAGTAGTCCCCATGTGCCAAAAATGAGAAATTGCTGCACTGAGTTCAAGCTTGATCAGCAGGACCCAAGGACCAAGATAACCCCTCGATGAAGGGGTGGGGTCTAACCCTTTGCTTGAGTATCAAGATTGCCACAGGGGCATAAAATTGGATGCCAAGACCCGAGAGAAAGAGACCCCTGTTGCTTTGGGAATGATGAAGGCAACCCCCTCCTATATACATTCCCGACATACATTGTAGTAATGTAGTCAATCCATGGATGTGATGGAGACTGTCTGGTCAAGTGGCCCAAATTTTAAGCCTTCCGGTCCTCATAAAGTACAGAAGGACTTTGCGGGAAAGAGGTTTATGTTACCTTTGGACTACCATTCAAAGGCAGTGAAGAATCGGCTATGCTGTAAGTGTTCAAGTAAAATCACATAGGCACAAATTGCCCCAGTCAACTATAGGATAATAAAAACCCTTTTGATAAGGGTAAGCAACCAATGAAGCAAGTTCATAGTGTACAGATCTTGCCAATTCATCAACATTCCAAATACAAGGAAGGCAAAATCTTGCGCGAGGATGAAGAGCATGCTTGCTTCATGCTACTTCATTACTTCGTCAGTGAATGCTCCTTGACTATTTTTTGGAAAAGTGTGTAAGAATGAGGTGTATGCTTTTGTCAGGGTTTGCTTACGATTAAGGGACTGGTTTGAATGTGCCATACTGCATGCCTGTTGCTTCAAGGGCAGTCTCAATCTGTGTCACTTATTGGACCATTCTGTGCAGGTGAAAGATGTTAGTGAAGCTGAAATATGCAAAGTTATCCCCGAAAAGTTTTCAGGATCTAAGGAAGTTGTACCATTGCAACGTAAAAAAGTTGTAAGTCCCGCATGAGATATTATATTGTTTGTAATGTTTTTGTTTTCTGTATGCAATGATTTGTCATCCTATTGTTGTTTCAATTTTGGAAGTTTTGGGAAAGGTCCTGTTCAAGGATCTTAAGCTTGATTTTGGTTATAATTTTTAGCTCATGTCCATCATGGTTGAATGCTTAAGATGTTTAAAGAACGTTTAGCATTAAGCTTCGACAAATTATGAAGTAGGAGGATCATCCTTTGCTTTTGTTGCTAGTCTTTTGTGTAGTATCTACACGCACTGGTCAACCGGAAGCTGTACAGTGCTGCTCACAAAATTTTGGTGCACCAAAGAGGAGTTGACTCCAAATGCAGTCCTTTGGATTTGATTCTGGAAGCAGCTTCCAACCCTGAGGAAAACTAGGGTGTGATATGCTGTTGTTGGCACTCTTGCCCTCTGGGCTGGTGCATGACAGATGTTTGCATGATGGAGGAATTGTTTGGCCTCATCATGGAAAAGAGCTTGGATCACTCATGGTCATATCGCCACATTTGACATCAACAGAAAATTGTTCCAAAGCTCAAGGCTAGGTTTGGGATTAGCAGTCGCTGTGATAAGGTTGGGGCCCACCCTATGAGCAGCTTTAATAGGGTACACATTGACTGCTGTACACTCTGTATTTATCTATATGTGCTGAGTCTCCAGACTACATTTTTTGGACATATGGAAGTCTTCCATTCCCTTCAAAAGTTGCCTAGGTCAGAAGTTCTGTCTAACCTTTCAGTCAGAGCTGCGGAAGTCGTGTCTAACTTTTCAGTCAGAGCTGCAGAAGTCTCTAGGTTCCATGTTTGTCCTCAAAATTCCCCCAGTTCTGAATTTGGAAGGAGTTGTATCCAACCTTACTACCATGCCTGACTTATAATATTGGGAATGGAACAAAATTAAGCGAGGAATAATCTTAATATTCAAGCATATTGAAAGGTTGGAGCATGTGGAAGTCTTGAGTTTCCTTCACATTCTGAATTTAAAAATTGTCCAACGTTCCAGTTGGAGTTGCAAAAGTCTTTAGTTTCCATCTTTGTCTTCAAAAGTCACCTTGTTCTGAATTTGGAAGGAGTTGTGTTCAATCTTACATACTTTTAATTTAGGGAATTCAAGCATATTGAAAGGTTGAAGCATGTGGAAGTCTTTGAGTGTCAAAAGTCACCTGGTTTTGAATTTGGAAGAAGTTGTGGCTTCAATTGGAACTGCACGAGTCTTTAGTATCGGTCTTTATATCTTAGGTCTGAATGTCATGTCCAAACATACTACCATGCATGACTTCTAATATTGGAAATGGAACAAAAATTAAGAGAGGACTAATCTTAAATTCAAGCATATTTAAAGGCTGAAGCATTTAAAGCTCTTCTGCAACTGTAAAATACTGCAATTTCTGTCTTTGTTTTTAAAAGTCACCTAGTCCTGAATTTGTAAGAAGTTGTGTACAACCTTCCAGTTTTGGAGCTGTGAAAGTCTTAAGCTTTTTTCTGTCTTCAAAAGCCACCTAGTTCTGAATTTGGAAGAAGTTGTGCCCAACCTTACTACCTTGCATTACTCTTAATGTTGTTAATGGAACAAAATTAAGAGAGGACTAGTCTTAAAATTCAAGCATATTGAAAGGTTGAAGCATTGAAACCTCTTTCTGCTCAATGAGCAAGGAACTTTTCTTACAAGAATGGTATGGTTAAGCTTTGTATTTCTATTCTTCATCTGTAATTTAAAAGATTTTAATTGAAGCATAAAATTGCAAATATCTAAGCTCGAATTCCAGCCCTCAGGGTCAGTGGTTAGTAAGCAGGCCAAATGGCCAGCCTGGGCTGACCAAAACCAGGCCAGACCAGGTTGGCGCAGTTGTGCTGACCCGGTCGGCTGGTTTGACCAGGTCTGTCAACCAGCTGGTCCAGGGCCTATGAAAGGGGCCTCAGCCCTCCCATTGTCAGCCCCCATCACCCCCATTCAGTCAGCCAGCATATGGCAGCATTAGCATGGACATCAGTGCGTCTCCGCCTGCTTAGTCATCCAGCATCAGCAGTAGCCTGAATGATTTATATTCATTTCCATTTTGCAGTCATGTATAGTGAGCCATTTAGGCATTTTGGCCAGCATTTGTAAATCACAAAATAAAGCACGTGTACAGTAAAGATCTTGTGTGTTTGCTTTGAACCTAGAAGAAGTCTCTTCAGTTAATTGTGCAAAGAAAAGTAATTATCTTTCTAGAAAAGGTGAACTTTTCTTCGAAAATTGCTCAAAGAAAAGTCATTATCTTTCTAGAAAAGATGAAACTTTTCTTCGAAAATCCCATAGGAATTTTGCCATATCTCATATGGACAAATGTTCCAATAATTTGTGTTTATTTGCAAAAAGTTTTAATTAGAATGTCTTTCGAGAGAAGTGAACTCGTTTGCTAGGACTTATGCCCTTGCCTTAGTTTCTCAAAAGGATCTCATCTCAAAACACCAGAGTTTTTGTAAGTCTTCAGGGTTGTTTGCAATCCAAGTATCCCTTTCTTTGTGCTGCTTTGAAGTATCACAAAATTCCAAAAAAGCCAATATTTATTGCAGTTGCTTGGCAGATGTTTCAAAATGGCTAAGCTACTGCTTCAAAGCCATGTTGCCTAGCGTCCATGAACTTTGGAGGGACTTATTAAAGGAGGCAGGTGTTCCTTTACAATCAAGCTGGGTTTTAATGACTCCGTAGGAGTGGTTCCTATTGTACATTTTTTAAATTACTCTCGAAGTGTTCAAGAAAAAGAGTCTTCTATTCTCCTTCAATCTTACACAAAGATTGAGTTGGAAGATTTGAAGTGTAGAATAAAAAAGCTAATGGCTGAAGTTTTTAAGCTGAGATTTGACAAAGATAGATGCAAATTGCTAAAAGTTCATTTATTTGTACCAGATGTTCTTGACTTTCAAGACTTTATGTATAAAAACGCTTGTGCTTTTGGAGAAGGATTCTATCCTCGTGACTCTCGTGAACTTAACTGCACTTCAAGAGGAGATTCTTGTGTTTTCTTAGTTCTTAGGTTCTATCAATCTGCCGCAGGATTAGAGGTTGATATATGATAAACGTCAACAAGGTGAAGATTGTGGTTTACACATTATAAAAATGCCTCACATTGACTCAAACATTTCTGATTTGGCAAAATATGGAGTCATTTCTTCGCAATTCCATAGATGTTCCCGTCTTTCTACAACTAAGGAATCTTTTATCACTCAATGTAGTAATTTGTTCACTTTGCTAATACACAAGAGGTGTAATCCAAGAAAAATAATGAAAAAAAGTATACATGATCGTAGATATGAAGTCTTTTATCTCCGGTCTATTGGCCTTAGGCATGTTTGGAATGATTGAACATAAGCTGCAAACAAAAAGCGGGGAGCTGAACAGCCCGTTGTTCTTTAGTTTTGAAAAAAGAGAGAAATTGAGTATGCATGTGGTTACCAAGTAAGGAATTTAATATTGCATCATTATAGGAAGTGGTACATAAGTGTAAGTGGTTCCTTTAGATTTTTATGTTTTGAATCATTCATTCTTCTTCCATTCATACATGTGAGAGAAAGAAAGAAAGATGTATTAACGTCTGCGGGAGGCCTCGCGGGCCTATGGGACAAAGTGCACAAAAATAGTACTAATACAAGCCTCAATGGGCTGGAGCAAAGGGTGCACTAGGGCCCTTGATGAGTACTAATCTATGCTATCAAAATCATAACCATAATTAGAACCAGAACCAATCAAGCTCAAGCTCAATCAAGTCGATCTCGGAGTTGGGACTTAGAAACTGAAGCTCGGCACAGTGATGGCTCTTTGGTGAGCTGTGAAAATATATCGTATCTGTGTCTGTTGAGCCGTCTCGCGTTGTGGTGGGGGGTGCGGTCTCCTTAATCTCTGAACTCTCTGGGCTATGTCCAGGGTGACCCCTCGCATTTGTCGTTCCCCTCTAAAGAAAGCCGTGATAGGTCGGACCTCAATAGAATGTGCTCTCGACACTCTCCGTCTTGCGCGTGATCTTTGCGTCCCTCTCTTAGTGGCACCATGTCGGCTCTCTATGCTGATCCAAGCTGCCCTCATATCAACTAGCTCCTCCTCCTCTACTCCACTGTGTCCTGGAGCTGACTCATATGCATAGAACTCTGTGACGCGTCGCTGTGCCCGGTCAACCTCCATGTCCTGTGGTCTAAGTGCCTCTTGCTGCTTGTTGATCCGTCGCAGGAGTGTCTCCCTGTACCAGTGCATCTCCATCAGATAGAGCCCAAAACAGACCTGGTCATGGAATGGATTAGTCATGATAGTGGACCAAAGCCACTCCCCTCTAGGTAGAGACAGTGGTAGCATCCCCGTATCTCATAATAGGCTAGGCAAATACAGAGAAAATGCTCCTCTGTCTCAATCGCCCCCACCGTACATAGCATGCAAATCCTCTGCTCTCTGGGTATACCTGCCGCTCTCCCTGCCTCAATCCTTAGCTGATGTGACGAAACACACATCTGTCTAATGGCAATCCTCAGTGCATGTGAGACTCCTCTATCCTCGAGGTACTGGGGTTTGATGATGAATCCCTCCTCTGATACTCTTAGGAAGTGGTCGCGATAGAACTGGATCTTGGTGGGAAACTCCTGGTCCTCTCCCCAAGTCCGAGATGTGTGGAGCTGGATGAGATCTAACTGTATGATACGGTTGATCTTATCTGATGGGATCGACTCAGGAGGTGCATCCATGCTATAGTGAAAGGGAGGAAGTTTGTCCATTTGGATACTGTGCCTGGGAAGCCATGCGGATATACGTGCATGCCATGTGTCTACCTTGCACTTTGATAGTCGTTTGGATTACTCCAGGGCTAGCCTCGGAAGTCTCCAGTGAGCTAAGTCCCAAACTCTGTGGATGAAAGTCACTGTTTGAAAGATGGCATCAACCTGGAGAGGTGTCATGGCGAACTCTGCCTCTACTATCTCATGTGGGACTGAGAGCTTACATTGAATCATCCTGGAACCCATGATCATCTGTAGCCGCTCTAGTTTCCTCCACTTTGCCTTTGGGAGATCGCATCACCAGAAGGGCGCTGCATATATGGCAGTCGATCGCACTAGGATCCTGGGTCATCATGAAGAGGGGTCCTGTGAAGACTGCTCCCAAATACGTATAGGACTGTACTATCTCAACTAGCTCGGCACGATAAGTGAGTGCTGCCCATGAGGTGTTGAAGACCATAACCTTGGTTTCCTAAGATTGACTGTTAGGTCTTTCTCTCGGCAAAACACCTCTAGGGCCTCCAGATGTCTCTGCAACCCTTCCACTGAAGATGATATAAGGACTATGTCATCAACGTATAGGAGTATCTGTATCATGAGGTCTGCCAATAATGATTGCTTGCCTCCTAGGCGGTCAATGAAGAATGTGATCTCATCGATGTAAAGTCTGAAGAGGGTCGGTGAGAGGGGGCAACCCTGCTTCACTTTGATCATGCTCTTGACGCAATCAGATAGACCACCTGGGGCACGAACTTTGCCTTTGACTGACTCATATAGGCTCATCACCTCCCAGATCAACGTCTTTGGAATCTGCATGTCTTGTAGTCTTCTAATCATGCGGGAATGTGGGAAGTGTAAAAGGCCTTTCAAAAGTCTACGAAGCATGTGTGTGTGTGTGTGAGAGAGAGAGAGAGAGAGAGAGAGAGTTTATTAACGTCTTCGGAAGACCAATGGGTCTATGAGACTGTGAGCAACCTGGTACACAAACTGGGGGGGTGGAGCTACTGAATGAGCATCCACACCAATGTAGAATGCAGAATGCAAAAATGCAAAATTATAGTACTAAGTATAACATAGTCATGCCAGTGGTCGACTACAAATCAACATCATCATCATCATCATCGCCATCAGGACATCAGGGTGGATGAGGCAATGGAGGCATGAAATTGGCGATAGTGTTGTCGGTTGCTCACGGGTGCGGCTCTGTGACGTCTCCTAGTCATAGCTCTGCATGTAACAAGGGCCATAGTAACCCCTATTGGTCGGGCTCCAACTCTGAACAGAGAGGTTATGTCTCCAAGTGTAATTTGCGGTTCAACCCTCTGTCTGAGCTGTCGAGTCATTGGCTCTGGATCGCGATCATGTTGAAGCCTCGTCTTGTGGGTGTCCATGTGATCTGGCAGGATGACTCCGTGATAGAGCTCTGAGAAGGGTCTGCTAAGGAAGAAGTATGCTGTTGTCTCCGTGATCGAAGTATCCTCTCGCGGTGCCTAACTACCTCATGGATGAAGCCTGCCAAGCCAAACATCCCTGGTCTAGGTAGGAGAGGAACCGGGACAAAACCCCAAAACTATCTTTGAAGAGGTAGTAGAAGCGCCCTCGGATCTCATGGTAAACAGGGCACCTGAAGATGAAGTGCTTCTTCGTCTCAACCTCCTGCATGTCACATAATGTGCGTATGTGCCTCTTCCTGGGTATGTCCTCTGCTCTGCCACTCTCAATACGAAGTCTTTGTGACGAGACCTGGAACTGCCCAATAGAGATCCTCAATGAGTGGGGTAGGTGGATCTGCGTATATCCTGGTGGGTTGATGAAACCCTCCTCTGTGATGTGCAAGGCAGTGATCTCTGTAGAAGCTGAGCTTCGTGTGACAGGAGGGGAGAAAAGGGAGCATCCATACTGTACTCTAAGGGAGGGAGTCTATCCATTTGGAGCCCTAGTCGCTCAAACCATCTCTCAGTGCGTGCGTACCAGCATCTCTGGTCCCCCCCGCTGAAGAGAGAGAGAGAGAGAGAGAAGTAGAATTTATTATCGTCATCGGGGGGCCAAAAATGACCCATGGGACCTAATCATCAGTACAAAAATCTCCTCCGATGTGGAGGGGTCAAGAATTTTCAAGTTCTTGCGGTACGAAAAAAGACGGGTGACAAAAGATCCCAATGGAAAAAAGAGTATGATCTTGGAGGAGCTCCCGTCTGCAGCTGCCCGCCACCACCCCGTGGCCATCATCCAGCCCGTCTGGCCGCGCCCTGCTCTCTTGGCCGTGCCCCCCTTGCCCCTTCAGGTCGCCCCCCTTCAGACCGCCATTCAAGCCGCCATTCCTGCGCAGCTCTGCCCGGCGCCGCCATTCAGGACGTTCCTGCAGCTGCTGTCCACCCCTCCCTTCTTTGCGCTTCAGGCTGGGCTGCTTCAGGGCCCTCTCCGGGGCTGTTGCTGCTCGTGTTCAGGGGTCTTCAAGCTGAGTTCCTGGGCTGATTCCAGGGCATTGGCAGAGCTTTTTTGCTTCAGCATTGAGCGGCCTGTTTTCATCCCACGCAGGCTGAAGTTTGGGGCATTTATTAACCAAGTTTTTGGGGATTGAGTAGTGGTTGGTTGCGACTCCATTGCCACATCCACCCTGATGTCCTAATGATGATGATGATGATGATGATGAGATTGATATATAGTCGACCACCGACATGACTATGTTGTACTTAGTACTTAGTACTACCATTCTGCATTTTTTGCATTTTGCATTGGTGTGGATGCTGTGGATGCTCGTTTATACCTAGACTTTAATAAACTTTCTTTCTTCTTCTTTCTTTCTCTCTCTGGACGGGACCCCACTCAAGAGCAACCCCCTTGCAGCACTACACAGGCTTACAGCTCTACAGGATCACCCTATAACATGCAGCCCATTTGGCTGGCTTACCTACACATAGACTTAACTTGGACTGACCCTGAGAGCTGGGAATGGACCCACTACCTCGTGTATGACTCGTTCCCAGTCTAGGCATGATGGGGCAATTGCATACGACAAAATATCCTGATTTGTGAACTAATGTTGCACTCGATGATGAGTTTAGTGTGTCACAATCCACCCTAGTTCAGGGGTGCATGTGACATTCTAGAGTGACAACTGCTGAGGGTAAAAGCTCTGCCCCCTCCTGGAATCTACAACTGGTATGTCTCTCTTAGAAACTAAGAGAGAGCTAGAACTATGTATGCATCCCAAAGGAGCCGCAGGTGACTAGCACAGCAGAGCACACCTCTAAGGGATAGACTATACAAGATGCTTCCCAAAGGAAGGGAGGAGCAGTTGAGCACCTCTCTAATCAATCTATTGAATGGGATGCTACCTGAAGGGACTACGAAATGAATGGAACTGCTGAGAACACCTCGACTCAACTGGATGCATCTTGAAAGAACTGAAAGATGGACGGAATAGATGCTCCTTACAAGAATGAAGCACTAACTAGAAGTGAGGATGCCTCTAGGAAGAATGGAATGAGGGACAAGACTGATGAGCATACCTTCGATGAATCAACCGAACTACTGCCAATACTAAGGGAAATGTCGGTGTGGGCACTGGTCACCACTACTGCTGATGGCTCGAGGTTTGATGGAAAGGAAACTCCATGACTAACCTCACGGACTGAATGATACTGCAATTGCTGCCTCCCTAAAGAACTGAGGAAGGTGAACTGTGATAACACTGTCTAACTATCCTATCAACCTCCGTACCGCTCACTGCTACAACCACTACTTCCTCTGTAAGGGTACTCCCTTCTGCTAAGCCTGAAATTGCCCCTCCTGCTGAGTTTCAAGCCCAGTGGGACTGGAAGCTGAGCCCACTACTCCTGAAAACCCCTGATGAGAAGGTGAAATGTGAGTCATACCAAAGAGAACTGATGTGGCCAACTGAGCTCCATGGGTGGAAGACCCATAGGAACTAAATGTAGCTGATGGAGAGGCCTCATGGGCATCACAAATGTCTGCTATGTCTCTGTGTAAAAGATTATGTCGCGACTTACGTGAGACTCCAAGAAATTCTCTGGTTCTAACCATAAGGTACCATTACAGTTCCAAATGGTATAAGACAGGGTCCCAGAAACCTGAGTCCCATAGGCCCTGCCTCCCTAGGTGGGAAGAGAGGTTGGTGCCTGACAAAGTCCTGTAAGGAGTCTCCCATCTTGCACCACCGCCCAATTCCCCTCCTTGCAGGCCAAATCTTGTTGTTGCATCAGGGCACGTCTCTCCTCGACCTATAGAGGTGCAAATCCTCGTCCATGGAGATAGATGGGTGGTCCCATAGGATCGATCGATGTCGTAACACTACTAGTCAAGCATGAGCGTCATGGAATCGTATGATGAGGGGCTGTTCTCAAATGGGGTCTCTCCCCACACGCCAAGCCCTCTCAATCACGTGCTCTGTAAAAAGCCTAAGGTCGTATCCAAAAAGTGGTCGCATCCTCCATTGGTGTAGCTATGGTATGCTGAATCCCACGAACTATACTGTTGAGAGCCTTACTGGCCCACTGCTGCTGCTCCATGAGAGTAGCCGAGACGGTTGCCTTTGCAGGCTGCTTGGCCACATCCACCCATCTAGATGTCTCCTTGATTATAGTTGAATGCTAGCAATCTGTGCCTCTACCACTGGTGTACTCCCTGGGGCTATATGTAAGTCGGTGACCTTCTCCCAGAGTTGCAAGGTATCCTATCTGAGCCCTTGAGCCCAGCCTGCTCTTGTATAACACAGACATGCTCCTGTATAAGACAAGCCTCCTCCTAGGTGAGGCGGGCCTGCTCCTGGGCGCTGCGCATCAACTCCACCTCTTGCGCTCCAATACTATGTACCTCCATGAGAAGGAACTCCTAGACATCTGGCAACTCTGCTCGTGGGAATTTGGGTCTTCCGAGGGACCTGGAACTAAAAAGGCCGTGGTACGAATGTACGAGGATGGGACAGAATAGTAGGTGGTGAAGAGTAAACTAGGTGAGGTACGAGGATGACTGAGGCAGTGGTGAGGTGACTCTAGTCGAAGCCGGGAGGGATGGCTGACTGAGAGGGAGAGACAAGAGGAAGGATGAGAAATAGAGTGGGCATGTGCGTGTCCCCTCCGATGATGGTGACAAAGAGCTAAATGGAGAAACTACAAAACCCCCTTGGGTGGGAGACCCAAGAGACTCCAATGAATGAAATGTTGCAAGATAGCCCACTAAACTGTGCTCTGAGATGGAAGACTCCTTAGTGGATGAAAAACTGCTTGCGGGTATTGCGGAAGGATGTTCAACTACCCTGTGTCTAGGGGGGGCGGAAGATCTCTGAGCAGATAGAGCTACTCAGAAAGGAGCCGGTGGTGCCAAGATGATTCTAAACTCGCATGAGAGTTGGAATGCTAGATGGACCCATCGTGGAAGATTGTCCTACCCATCAATCCCCAACCATGAGGGTCTCATCACTCCACCTCCGTATAGAGAGTCGTCGAGTGGAGGGCATACCGAGAGAGGGCCGCATTTGTACCATGTGCGATTCCTGGGAGATCAAGTCAGAGGAGCATTTCGCTTTCAAGTGCCTGGTTTACGACAAGATCAAAGGTCGATACCACTACCTTTTCAGAGATGGCTTTAGCTCCCTACCCAATTTCCTATCCTACCCAGACCAAAGATGCTTGGCAGCCCTCATTCATGAGGTTGTACGACATAGGAAGTGGTTGCTCAGAGCACGTAGGGGAGATCATGACACACACCCAGACTCCACTCAGAGCATGACCACCAAGTTTTTCCAGCCATACAATACTGACCAGCAAGACTCACGGAGACCGTAGTCACGGGGACCCGAGCCAGAGTCAAAGACACGCCAAACTGGCCATTACACTCAGGCACAGATCACGCTAGAGGACCTTGCTTCCATGCTTACTAGACCAAATGCACGACCCACAGGAGTGATTGTGGCACTTGTTTGCCGCAGAGGTACAGCCAAGAGACTTTAGCGGCCTATACATGTCGACAACCGCCAACGCCCTATCACAGTGTTTTGCCACCACAGCAACCTCACACCCCGACACCCCCCTCCTGGGATAGGCACTCTCACTAGCTCCCACTCAGTGAGGCTATGTACCGACAGCGTTATGGGCAGGGTTATGGGTTACAAAAATTTTGTATTTGTCCTGGGTGTTGATGCCCGTTTAGTGGCTCCACCCATCAGTTCATCCTATCAGCTTCTTTTAGTCTCATGGACCCTTTTTGGTGTTTCGAAGACTTTTAATACTCTCTCTCTCTCTCTCTCTCTCTCTCTCTCTCTCTCTCTCTGTGGACAATACTGTTGCTTCTGTATGCAGATGATGTGGGTCTTTTGCCTATGACCCTTATTCCATGCATCAACTACTACAGACACTTCAGGCCTTTTGCAATGAAAGTGGGCTGCAAGTTAATGTCACCAAAACCAAAATGATGGCAGTATGCACCACCCAACCTAAACATCCTCCCTTTATCAGCTTTGAGGGGCAGCCTGTCACCACAATGTAAATATCCTAAGTCAAAATACAGTTGACCATTTATTTGATCATAATTAAAGAGTTTTATATGTGTTAATTACGGTCAAAGAGTTATTCTAATGGTCAAAGGATTGACTACGGTCAAAGATACTTGACTCTAGTCAAGTAAACCTGACTACGGTCAGAGAGTGTTGACTTCGGTCAACAAGACTTGGTATGCGCCAAGAGGGGTTAACCCCGGTTAACCAAGATGTGCCAACCTCGGTTGGAGAGACTTGGCTATAATTAAGGCGCCTTGACCTTGGGTCGAAGCTCTTTAATTATAATCAAGAGTGTTGACTCCGGTCAACCAGAGAAAATATATATATATATATTTGTTTAGATGTGCACATGTGTTTAGTGGGGACGCCCACCGTGACTAGGATTAGTCCACAGTGTGTTATTTGCATGCAAAGCGCTAACAATTAATGGGTACCATGGTGGTGCGCTTTAATTAATTGTTGCAGGTACTAGAAGGATTATTTTTCCTAAGCGAAATGGGAGCCTGACAAGCATCCAGGAAGCGGTTCGTGTGACCGAGAGCTTTGAAGACTCCAGAATGGCCCATAGTGGCTTGTAATAGGTTTTAGTCTAGATTTTAGACAAGTGGCATGTTGCCAATTTGAATGGGGCTTGAAGCTCTTGTAAAAGAAGAATTCTTTTCATGTTTTGGAGAGACTTACGAGACAGCTTGAAGCTGAACTTCTGTAATAGATTTTCTGAAATGAATAAAGACCTTCGGGGGCGGTCCAGCCCGACAATTTGTCCTGGGCCCTAGTGTATGTTCAGAGAGAGAGAGAGAGGGAGAGCCTTTGGAGAGTTAATTTCCGTCGTGGAAATAAAGTCAAAGCTGTTTCGTCAGTTTGGGTTGTATAAGCCATAGCTGTTGTATCACCCTTCGTCGAATACGGGTTGTATTGCTGGTTGTATTGGTATCAGAGCGTAGGTTCATAGCCTTCTCAGGTTGTGACGATTCCGCAAGAGAGTAAAGATCCAATGTTGACCCCGAAGAAAGGGATGGCGTTGCCCTAAGAGGTGGCAGTTGGAAGGCTTGGGGCTTCAAATTGGACGGGGCAAGAACATTAACTTTGAAGCCTAGGTGATAATCGATGAACGTACTACAGGGAATGACTCTGTACATCGAATTTCAAGCAAAGCATGAAGGTGTGGACACGCCTTCGCGATGGGGGATTCCGAGCTTGTGATGAATGTGTACGCCTCTGTTGCGCCAATATTTGGGGTCCCGTGAATATCAGACGGACGGACAAACTATGGAAATTGGGAAGGCAATGCACGGTGAGCTATTCCGCTGTCTAACAGAGATGCTGACGAAGACCTTCAGCGAATCTTCGTGAAGGCTTAGATCGATGGTCATCAAGGCGCAGGCGCGACGCGCGATGACTCCTGCATAGCCAAGGTTTGAAACCTTTGGCTGTGCTGACGTGGCCAGGGTGCCACCTAGGCAGACACGTGGCATGCACAGAGCTGACGTGGCAGACACGTGTGGATGCTGACGTGGCAGCATGTGCAGGCTGATGACGTGGCAGTACACGTGGCATCCAGCTCAGAACTGACGTGGCACTCTGACACGTGGCAGCCAGGCTGGCAGACCTGTGGTTAGTGTGACCTTATTCAAACTAACTGCAGTTAGCTGACCCTGGTTAGGGATTGGGTCAGAGGACAGCCTAACCAGACTGGACTGGTGCAGTTAACCAGTTTGCTTCAGTTAGGGGCCAAGTTACAGTCATCTAACCAGACCAGAACAGGACTGATCTGGTTAATGTAACCAGTAGCTACCCATCTGGTTACTGTTCTTTCAAAAAAAAAAAAAAAAAAAAAAAGAGACAGTTGCAGAGACAGTTTTGGGTATCAATTTTCTCCTGCCTGTCAGACTTTTACTGTCAGAAAAGTAGCAGAAAACCAGAGAAAAGCAGAGAAAACAGAGCTTTGCAGAAAAAAGGAGTATGCATGCCTTTGAGCAGTAAAAAGAGGGAAAAACAGATGCCTTTTGAAACCATCTGCAGCAGCCAGAAAAGGGCAATATAGTTGATAATGCTTTGGCAACTGTGTGGGTATATGCCTTAAACTGACAGCCAGTACTGGCATAGATTGTGAATGCAAAACACCTCTTGTTGAGGTACCTTTTCTGTTGGAAAAGCAAAGGTAGTGTGCATTAGTTACTTGCACAGTGTGAGAAAAATCTGCAGATCTCAGAATATGGATCAATCACCTATCCAGTGGGATTCTCAAGATAGGGATGTGCATCCAAGACAGAGGAATGTGCCACAAACTCAACAAGAATTTGAACAAATGGTACGCACTCGTATACAAGAGCTGGAAAATCTTAAAAGGGATCCCAGGGCTCAGCATTTGTTTCCAGCAGAGGCTATGCCTAATCCAGTATATGACGTGCCAATGCCAGAGGCACACTCTCGTGTACAGTCTGAGAGAGAGAGATCTCATAGATCTCATAGGAGACGGTCCCATAGTAAAAAGAGATCGAGGCGTCATCACCGATCTCCTAGTCCATCACCGTCTACCTCGAGTTCGACTTCTGTGTCTTCTTCTTCCTTATCAGATAAACCATCCAGGAAAAGAAGGAAACACGAGAAGTCTGGGAAGAGAAAATCTTCCAAAGCGACCAGGGAATTTAAAGAGGGAGGAAAATCTGTTAAGTTTATGACCTACAATGGACAGTATGGTCATACAGACAAAGCATTGCAGTTTATCAGACAGTTTGATGCTGCATTCGATACTGAGAAATTTTCAGAATCCTCCAAGTTAAGAATGGTCAGCCTACATTTAACAGCAACGGCTAGTGCATGGTGGAGTGCACTGACTACAGATGGATCAGCCCCAAGAAAGTGGAAGGGCTTCAAGAAAGCCTTCTACCAGCAGTTCATGCCTAAACAGTTTAGAGACCATGTTCTTCAAGATTGGGACAGCTTGCACATGGATGCAGGAGATACAGTGGATGGGTACAACCAAAAGTTTTGGGATGCTTATTTGCAGGTTGCACCGTTCAAAAAGATCTCCAAAGGCACCCAGATGAGGAAATACAGAGCAGGTCTCACTCCAAGAATTCAGGCAGTAGTGAATGCTTTGGGGGCAAAGAATATTCAAGATCTTATGCATTCAGCCTCAGTAGCGAGTCTTGTGCCGCTACAAGATCCATCTACAGTGCCATCCTTGCATGCAGGACGTGCTGATAAAAAGAAAACTGATTTTCAAAAATCAGAAAAGAAAGAGTCCCCTAAGGCTGAAAAGAAAGGGTTTCAGCCTCAGAAGCCGAGGGGTACTCAGTTCTCGAAGACCTATAAGGGCAAATCTCTATTTACCCCTGAACAGATAGCGGAATTCCGTAGAGATGGGAAATGCTTCAGGTGCGGTAAAGAGGGGCATGTGGCTGCCCAGTGCCCAGAAAAGCCTTCAACATCGAAGGGAAAAGAGGCAGAGAAGCCACGAGGACCGCAAAAGCCAATGGCGGGGGGAATTCCTGATATACTGGGTCATGCTTTGAACTTAGAAGAACGAGAATTGCTGCTATCATGGGGCAAAGTTAGAGACCAGCAAGTGCTAATTTTATTTGATCCAGGGGCTACTGATAATTTCATATCAGAGGATCTAGCCCTGAGGCTGGGAATAAAGACGGAAGAGCTAGGCAGGGCTTTGGATGCCGATCAAATGTTTTGTGGGAATCCTGTGCCAGTTACTCCCTTGATAGGGAAGCTCCGTCTTCATATTCAGAGTTATGTGGATTAGGAAGACTTCTTCATTTCTCCACTGAAACATTATGATGTAGTTTTGGGGATGCCTTGGTTTCACCGCAAGGCAGTGAAGTTGACTCTTCCTGAAAGAGTGCTGGAATTTGTACATAGGGGGAAAAATCAGCGTGTAATTGCCAGGAATAAAGGGGACACTATCCCCATTGTATCTGATGTTTCATGCGGTAAAGCAATAAAGTCTGCAATTTCTGCGTACATGGTTTTTGTAAAAGAAAAAGAGAATGATATGCATGCTGAAATGAATGATGCAGACAAAGATAGGTTTCAGTTTCTGGTAAACTTTAAAGATTGCTTTTCTGATGTTTTGCCAGGGGAGTTACCCCCAGAGAGACCAGAAGATCATCAGATAGAGTTAATGCCTGGTAGTGAGCCACCAAACAGACCCCCTTATAGAGTCAGTGCGACTCAGAGAGAGGAGATTATGGCTCAGGTACAGGACTTGCTGTCCAAAGGCTTGATTCAGCCCAGCTCGTCTCCTTTTTGTTCCCGTGTACTGTTAGTACAGAAGAAAGATGGTTCATTCCGTATGTGCGTCGATTATCGCGCACTGAACAAAATGACCATCAAGAATAGATTCCCTATTCCGCGTATTGATGATGTCTTGGATCAGTTAAATGGAGCTTCAGTTTTCAGCAGGATAGACTTGAAGAGTGGCTACCACCAAGTGAGGATACAGCCTCAGGATGTGCATAAGACAGCATTCCGCACAACATTCGGGTTGTATGAATACTTAGTGATGCCTTTGGATTGACAAATGCTCCAGCCACATTCAATAGAATGATGGATCGCATCTTCCGGAAGTACAGGCATTTTACGGGTACCTTCTTTGATGATATCTTAGTTTTTTCTAAGACAGAGGAAGAGCACAGAGAACATCTTGCTATAGTGTTTCAAGAGCTGAGAAATCATCAGCTCTATGCAAACAGTAAGAAAAGTGAATTCTTCCTGGAAGAAATCCACTATCTGGGGCATATAATATCCAAGAATGGGATACAAATGGATCCAGCAAAGATCCGTGCCATTCAGGAATGGCCAGAGCTGAAAACTGTGCATGAAGTTCGAAGCTTTTTAGGCTTGTGTTCTTACTACAGAAGATTTATCAGACATTTTGCTGATATCGCAGCTCCATTACATGACCTCACTAAGAAAAATGCAGCTTTCACATGGGGATTATCACAGAAGAAAGCATTCAATACACTCAAGGAAAAGTTGACTACAGAGCCTATTCTGGTAGTTCCGGATCTGTATCAGTCTTTTGATGTGGATTGCGATGCTTGTGGAGAATGTGTTGGGGCTGCGTTGCATCAGAATGGTCATGTAGTAGCCTATGAAAGCAGGCGACTTCGGGATGCGGAAAGATATTTAGGAATCTATGAGAAAGAGTTATTGGCTGTAATTCATGCTATCCATACCTGGAAACATTATCTTTTGGGTGCAGATTTTACTGTCAAAACAGATCACCAAAGTCTGAAATACTTTTTGATCAGACCAAGCTTTCAGAGAAGCATATGAAATGGGCAAACATGCTGTCAATGTATCATTTTCAGATTGTCCATACCCCAGGAATTCGGAACAGAGTGGCAGATGCCTTGTCCCGAAGACCCCAGGTCAACAATGTAACTATTGCTTATCATCAGGACCTGGAAGGCATGAGGGAGCAATATGCTCATGATTCTGATTTTGGTGAAATTTTACAGCAGATGCAAGAAGGGCAATCCACCAGTCACTATTCCCTGAAAGATGGGTATTTAATGAAAGATGATTGCCTATGCATCACCCAGGAGATGAGGAAAAAGATTTTAGGGGAATGCCATGCACCTCCCTATGCTGGACATAGAGGAATTACAGCAACAACTCTAGCACTAGAGAGGTATTTCTTTTGGCCAGGAATGCGGAAAGATATACATCAGTTTGTTACTGAATGCCTTACGTGTCAAAAGATGAAATATGATAGACAGAAGGCACCTGGCCTACTTATGCCTCTTCCTGTGCCTGAGGCACCATGGGAAAATATTACAATGGACTTTATTTTTGATTTGCCGAGATCAAAGTCAGGGAATGATGGGATTTGGACTATCATTGATAGATTCAGCAAGCAAGCTCATTTCATTCCGGTTCGCAAAACCATAAAGGCAGATCATATGGCTAAGCTGTTCATGGCACAGATCTTTAAACATCATGGTATGCCTAAGTCCATTGTTAGTGATCGAGATCCCAGAATGACCAGTCTATTCTGGAGAGCTTTATTTGATAACATGGGGACGAATCTGAATTTTTCTTCTTCTTTCCATCCCCAGACAGATGGTCAAAGTGAAGTAGCAAATTCTACCATTTTGGATATGCTGAAATGCTACGTGGGTGACCAGAATTCAGACTGGGAAAAGTACCTACCCTTAGTAGAGTTTGCTTACAATAATACAGTACATAGCTCTACAAGGAAAGCCCCTTTTGAAGTCATATATGGGAAGGTGATTTTGCCACCTATATTGAGGACTAAAGATGAAATATTTGCAGCTGATCAGTTTGTAAGAGACCTCCAGACAGCTTACAGCCAAGTCCGGACAGCAATTGAAAGGTCTCAAGAGAAACATAAAAGGGCTGCAGATAAACATAGGAGACAGCTAGATCTCAAGGAAGGGGACTGGATACTTTTAAGGTTTGAAAAAGCTAGGCTCCGCAAGTTTAAAGGCAAACAGAAAGTGTATGCAAAGTTATCTCCCAGATATTATGGCCCTTTCAGGGTTACAGAGAGAATAAATGAAGTTGCATACAGATTAGCATTGCCAGAGCATTGGAGGATTCACAATGCATTCCATGTGAGTCTTCTAAAGAAATTTCAGGGACCAGAGCCTACAGAACCAGTATCAGAAGATCCACCAGAAGTGGATGAGCTGGAGGAAGTCCTTCAGCCAGAGCAAATTGTGTACCATACTGTACGTAAAGGCCCTCAGGGTAAGGAATTTTGCAGGTATCTTGTAAAATTCAAGAATTATACGGCATTAGATGCCAAGTGGATGGACAAAGACATGTTATCCAATCATCCACAGCTTTTGGATGTTTACAAGGAAGCTTTTCAGTTGCGGTCAACTGAATAGAAGCCGAGGGGATGTCACCACAATGTAAATATCCTAAGTCAAAATACAGTTGACCATTTATTTGATCATAATTAAAGAGTTTTATATGTGTTAATTACGGTCAAAGAGTTATTCTAATGGTCAAAGGATTGACTACGGTCAAAGATACTTGACTCTAGTCAAGTAAACCTGACTACGGTCAGAGAGTGTTGACTTCGGTCAACAAGACTTGGTATGCGCCAAGAGGGGTTAACCCCGGTTAACCAAGATGTGCCAACCTCGGTTGGAGAGACTTGGCTATAATTAAGGCGCCTTGATCTTGGGTCGAAGCTCTTTAATTATAATCAAGAGTGTTGACTCCGGTCAACCAGAGAAAATATATATATATTTATATATATATATATATATATATTTGTTTAGATGTGCACGTGTGTTTAGTGGGGACGCCCACCGTGACTAGGATTAGTCCACAGTGTGTTATTTGCATGCAAAGCGCTAACAATTAATGGGTACCATGGTGGTGCGCTTTAATTAATTGTTGCAGGTACTAGAAGGATTATTTTTCCTAAGCGAAATGGGAGCCTGACAAGCATCCAGGAAGCGGTTCGTGTGACCGAGAGCTTTGAAGACTCCAGAATGGCCCATAGTGGCTTGTAATAGGTTTTAGTCTAGATTTTAGACAAGTGGCATGTTGCCAATTTGAATGGGGCTTGAAGCTCTTGTAAAAGAAGAATTCTTTTCATGTTTTGGAGAGACTTACGAGATAGCTTGAAGCTGAACTTCTGTAATAGATTTTCTGAAATGAATAAAGACCTTCGGGGGGGTCCAGCCCGACAATTTGTCCTGGGCCCTAGTGTATGTTCAGAGAGAGAGAGAGAGGGAGAGCCTTTGGAGAGTTAATTTCCGTCGTGGAAATAAAGTCAAAGCTGTTTCGTCAGTTTGGGTTGTATAAGCCATAGCTGTTGTATCACCCTTCGTCGAATACGGGTTGTATTGCTGGTTGTACAGCCCATTGAATATGTCAGTACCTTTAAATACTTGGGAATCGACATACCAGCTGACCACAGATGGTGGCAATGTGCACAAAGAAGATTGGATACAGGTTGGGGAAAATACTATCAATTTGAAAATGACTATAAGCACACTGACACCCAAAACTGGAAGATCCGGGATATGTTGTTTGATGCATATGTACTTCAAACAGTGCTATACGGAGTAGAAGTATGAGGAGGCAGCATCTCTCCATCCACATGGAATGAGATTGAAAATATGCAGAAAGCATTCCTACGACGACATCTAGGAATCAAGGCTACTACCCCTTACTCAGTGCTCCTATTGGAAACGGGCAGGAGGCCAATTGAGCTTCATGTACTGATCAGAGTGATGCAGTATCTAGTGGACGTGCAACAAATGCCAATAGACAGATTACCACACAGAGCATGGACAGCAAGTATGAAACTTCAAAAAAACCATAAAAGCAAGATCATATGTACAGGATGGGGGACAGACATAAGGAAATGGTTCAGCAGATGGAAAGTCAATCATACTTGACTATGCCACCTGAAAAGGTCAATCTATAAGAATTCCAGTTGTCCTTACTATGCACCCTACAGGCGTAATGGTTGACAGCAGAAAAGAAGACAAAGTTAGAATACAACCAAGATCAAATAAACCCCTTATGCTGGTCATCCTTCATGACATCAGATGCCTCTGCTCAGCCATACATCAGCACTCCCATCCCTCTTCTCTATCGCAGGAATATTGCCAGATTCCGCACACAATCACACCCCTTGGCAATAGAGAAAGGAGCTTGGCTGAATTTGCCACGACATGCCAAAGTTTGCAGTTTCTCTAATTCACAGACAGTTGAGATAGAGGCACATGTAGCCCTACAATGCCCAAGATATACACATATCAGGGATGACTACCAGCAAATACTGGTAGACACCACTCAGCTCTCATCAGTTCTCACCATTGCCCCTCCGGCAACGTTGGGATCTTTTAAATAAAAGAGTGATATATTCCATTCAAAACAAATCATACAACAGGTGGGAGAGAAAGTACCCTATCCCTAGCCTCAACAATGTGGCAAAAAAGCCATGGTGGTGGTCTAAAATGCCACGACATCCCAAAAGGGGTCAAATGAAAAAACAATGAGCAGTCCCATGTCCTCATGAAGGATATAAGTCTCCCACGAGCTGCCAAAGAGGTGCCTGTACACCACTCCCACTGACTCCTGAGAGTGAAGATAATCTCTGCCCAAATGGAAGCGAGAGTGTCAGCCTCCGTGCATAAATGGCCCCCAATGACAAGAGAACATCGCGAACACCATATCCGCCATAGGGTAATGCTGGAAATCACCTCCCAGGCTGACCCTGCAGCTGAAGTAGGCAGGGAATCTTGAGCTGGTACAGGTACCAAAAGCAAATCCTGCGACTCCATGATGCTGGCCTCTGTGGGACCCCGTCTCTGGCGATGCTGCATGAAGAAGCCGTGGTCTCCTGGCTCTGACTCAAAGAGAGTAAAGGCTCCATATCCTCTCCCCCAAAGGGCAGCGCCCCATGTCATCAGAAAGGACTCGGATGTAACATGTGAGAACAACGTGAAGATACCTGTCCAGACCACTCTAGAGCTGGGGCAGCTCCATAAACAATGCTTGCTAGATTCCTCTGCAAGCTGACAACGCATACACAAGGAGGGTCTACCCATCTGCTGAAGCCAAGTACCCACAGGTATGCCCCTATGTATAGTGAGCCAAAGAAAGTAGGAGACTTTCCTGGCTCTACTGATGCCCCAAAAGTGAGTCCAGTAGCTCAGCAAGAGCTCTGCAGTAAGTCCCTGTGCGTGCCAATGCTGGGAGGCAGATGGTAGGTGATGAGAGTCTCTCTGCTGAAGCCTGTAACTTGCCCTCGTTGAGTACTGGAAAAACGAAAGAGGACGATTGCCTGCCACCGGAGCAGGCCATGCCCACTCACCTGGGTCCCAGTCAAGCTCCGCAAGAGGTCGATCCTGAAAAATCCAAAGTCTCCATCTAGTATCCTCTGCAATGGTCAACTTGGAAGGATCTGTGGCCCATTCCTTACCCAGGCAACCAATGACCCTGACTCTCTGCCAAAGGAGCTCCTACCGATCCAGGGGCTGAGTGGGATACAGTCTATGAGAGGAGTCCATCTCAAAATAAATAAACGGTGCCAGTCCTAAATGAACTCCAATGCATAGCCCAGCCTCACTAAAACAACTTGACCAAGTAGAGATGGGGTGAACATAGGCTGGATCTGTGAGTATATTCCTCCACTGCTGAGGAATAGCTCTCATGATCAGTAATCTAGTGGCAGCAATCTGTCCAAGTGGCCCGTGTCTATCTCTGATCACCTCCTCTGACATCTCCACACCTCCCCTGAACCAATCTCCAACTGTCTCAACCCCTTGAGCATGCCATCGGGCCAAGGGAGTCCTAAGTTCTGTACGAGGGGAAGATCCTTGATACCGAACAAGGGGGATATGGTAAAGTGGCTGTCGGGCAATTTCCTCTCTGGAGGAGGAAACTGCTCTGATGAGGTGCTGTTGAAAATGATCCCAGATCTGAATAAGCCTTTTCACAAGTGGTGAGGAAGGCTGAGAATGCTGGTCCGACAGGAAGATCCAACTGACTCTACCTGCCCACTGGCCTGCTGCTCTGGGGGTGCATTGGTGAATCCCATGCAGTAGGAATTGCTTCCACGGCTGATCTCTTGGAGTCAAACCTCTAACAAGAAGTTTGACTAAAAGGGCTCTGCTCTGCATCTCCGGATCAAGAACCCCAAGTCCTCCCTGCGAGGAGGGTAAAGTGATAGTATCCCATGAAACTCTGGCCCTAGTGTCCTCAGAACCATCACCACCACTCCACAAAAAGTTCCGAAGCAATCTCCTCACCTGACGGATCGAGTCAGCATGAAAGCACCAACATGACACAACGTACCACATAGTCGCTAGTAGAACCCGGTTGAGTACTAGCGCTCTTTCGGCCAAAGAAAGTCTAGCCGTACTCCAGTAGGCTAGCTTTCTCCAGATACTCTCAAGAACTGGGGCAAACTGTTGCGTCGGGGACACCTCAATGCGAACCTAGAAGCCTAGATATCTCGTGGAGGTGCCTCTCGGTATCCACACAAAGCCTCTGTCTTCTCCCCATGCTGGGGTATCCTGCTGAGCTCCAGTCCAGATGCCTTTTGATTTGTTCCAATTGACAAGTCCCCCTGAGGCTAGGCAGATCTTGTCAATTAAATTCGCAACAGTAGCAAGACTATATGCATCTCCTCTGACTGTCAGTGCCATGTCATCAACAAACTCAGTGTCCAAAAGCTCCTGCTCCTGCCGGATAGGTAGATGAAGGCCCAAAGTGCCATGACTGGTAGCCTGCATAAAGTATCCCATAGCCTCCGCTACGAAAAGGAAAAGGTAAGGTGCAAGCGGGCATCCCTATCGTACCGATCTGGATAGCTGAAAAGCTGGTCCTCTGCCTCCACAGACCACCATCTTGCTAGAAGAGTGAGAGTAAAGTGAGGAGACCCATGAAATCCATCTATCACTGAAGCCTAGCCTCCTCATAGTGCCCTCCAAGAAACCCCAGTCCACACACCCTGTCATAAGCCTTCTCAAAATCGAGAAGAAGAACTACAATCTCCTGCTGACTTTCCTGCGCCCAGTGAGTGGCCTCCCAAAATGTGAAGATGTTATCCAAGATACTCCGATCTTGGACAAATCCTGTCTGAGTAGCTCTGATGATATCTGGCAGCATAGGCTTTAAGCGAAGAGCCAAGGTCTTCGCTAGGATCTTGTAGGCTGTCCCTAGAAGTGTAATGGGTCTCCAATTGCGTAGGACTGTCTTGTCTCCCCCTTTCGGGATGAGACAAATCATACCTGTGCATAATGTCTCGCCCAAAGATCCTGTATCGAGAGCCTCTGAAAAGGCAGAGAGTAGATGAGGCCCAATCGTATCCCAAAGAGCTCTGAAAAGAAGTGGCGACAAACCGTCCTCCCCCGGGATCTGTCTCTGGGTAGCTCATGTAACGCGTCTGTGATCTCCAAGAGTGATAGTGGGCTATCCAAACCATGACTCATCCTGTCTGAGACCATCTGGGGGACATGACTCCAAATCTCCTCTTTGGCTCTGATCATCTCCTCGGTGACTGGATCGGTGGTGTAAAGAGTGGAATAGAAGTCGGAAGTGATCTCAACAAGACGGTGAGGGTCCGTCTGAAGAGACCCGGCCTCATCCACAAGTCTACGAAGGCTGTCCGAAGAGTATCTCTGACCCACTGCCCTGAAGAACTCTCTAGAGCATCTATCCCCCTTTTGGATCCAGAAAGTCTGCTGGGAGTAAAACCTGAAGTGGGCCCTCCTGCCCTGAATCTCCTCTAGTCTCTCCTGAGCCTCCGAAAGCTGCCCTTTGATGAAAAGAGAATGAGGAAAACTCTGAAACAATTTTTGAAGTCTGGATACCTCCGGGAGTCTGTGGGGGAGTACAACAACCCAGCCCCAGATTATTATAATAGCATAACATAACTACATTCAGGTATTATGTAAGAGTGATCTGAATAACATCAGTTTAAGACAGAGTCTTTGGGTTTAGGTTTGAAATCTCTTATCAGTGCTTGCCCATCTCGGTAGACCGCCCATTTCCCTTCCTTCCTTGCTTCTTTCACTTTGATGAGTTCATTTGCCCATTGTTTGAGTTGGGTCATAGTGAGCTCTTTAGATATCCAAATCCTAGTACCTTTCAGCTTGTTGGTTTGTCTAAGGATCTTGCCCTCGAGCTTTTTTCTTTGAAGTAAATCTGTGCCTGGTTACCCTTTCGAGTGATGAAGCTTATGTCATTCTCATCCCAATCGACTTGTGGTACTGCCTTCTTGAGTTGAATGATCTTGCTCTCATCAATGTGTTCCTCTTCCTCTTCATTCCAAAACAGCTAAGGCAGCTGTCTTGCAATCCTCCAATGCGTAAAATCTTCTTGTTACTTTCAACACTCAGCTCAAATCCATGGGACAGGAAATTACAGCAGCAATACACAACAAGATTGACAAATGTGATCTCTATACTCAGGTAAGAGAGCAGCAAACCATAGTCCATTTCTTGGACCTTGACTACGAGCTGTGGTGTCGGAGCCGTGGTATTGCATTGCTGTAGGACTTCTTGTATCACCTCGTCTGCCTTCATTCTTCATTTTGAAATTGCCTTCTTCAAAGAAGCAATGCGGAGCTTTGCATCTCCGAGTTCTTGCTGTAGGAAGTAAATCTGTTCGTGTGGATCAAGCTTACTTTGAAATTTGTGATAAGTCAGAGCATAGGGGGAAGGCATCGATGCCATGGTGGCACAGGACGGCTTCTTGGTGGCTGGAGTCCATGGGAAAAGCTTCGTTTTCGGGAAACTCCATATTGAAAAAGACCTGCGCAATCAACGAACCCTTTATTTGAGCTAACACCTCAAACTGAGCCAGGGGTTCAGCTCAGCCCTGGGCTGGGTTAGCTGACGAACCCCCCGTGTACAGAGATCTATACAGCAAACGGCAGTGAAGGGGCTAGTAGGCGGAGGGGGCTAGCGGATGGAGAGGCTAGCGGGTGGAGAGACTAGTAGGTGGCGGCGGAGAGAGAGTAGGCGGGGAGGCTGAGCGGCGGAGAGGCAAGGCTGAGCGGGGGAGGAGTGGGAGAGGCTGAGCGGGGGAGAGAGAGAGAGAGCTAGGCACAGAGGCTTTGGATGGAGAGAGAGAGAAAGAAAGAAAGAAAGAAAGAGAGTTTATTAGCGTCCTCGGGGGGCCAAAAATGACCCATGGGACAAAAATTTGGACCATGGAGAGAGAGAGAGAGAGAGCGCACACACACACACACACACACACACACACAAAACTTCATCTCTGTTTAGCTCTCTACACCTCTTAACTCCTTTCCCAGATTGCATCTCTTCATTTGCCCAAATCCTTTCCTAAAACCCCCCTCCCCTTTACCACCTTTTCAACCACAACTCCTCCTTCTTACCTTCCCACCTTGACAGATCCCTTGCGCTCATCATCTTTATCCTACAGTCCTCTCTGGAGAGCTCTCTCTCTCTCTATTGCATCAACCATCGAGCAAGAGTCAACTTCTCGCAATTAATTCTCCTTGCAGCAGCTACTTGCAGGAATTAGTTGTAGACTTCAAGGAGGTGTTTTGGAAGCTTCCCATGGGCACAACTTACACCTTTAGAGGCCTAGGTGACTCACGTACACTGGGTCAAGGGCACGATCAAAGTGGATTTGAATGCGTGCGGGTGTGGGAGGCGCTCTCCCTGTGGCTGGCATGGTGGCAGAGATATGAAAGGCCAAGTATGAGTGGTCAGCTCTAAGTTGGGGGGGGGGTATATGGCGAAGTTGTGTATCCGTGAGACAAAGTCTAGTGGGCCTAGTAGACAATCTACTGTACTAGACCCACCGCCATGCGGGAAGCAAGTGAGTCTTCCAGAAGATGGCCATCTATGAAGACCATTATACATGATCAGGTCGTGGATAGCTCTCAGCTCAAGCAGATGTCGTCCATACCGTGTCACCTGTGGTGCATCTTCAGAGTGCCTTAATATCCCGAGCTCACCTGCATCTAGCTCCGGGACTATGTGTGGATCTTTATCATTTGTGAAGTCAAGCAGGCCCATCTGTCTAGTTCTTGTCCGTGCATTGAAGTCCCCTAGTAGGAGAATGTCTCCCTGTCTAGAGAACTCCGTGATGTCATCATGGATCATCTCATATGGGCCGTGTCCATCTGTAGTGACCTCTCGTGCATAGGATGGCGTGTCTTGAGGGAAATAGCACACCACAATGAAGATAGGTCGAGCATCTGGAAGCTGAATTCGTATCTACAGGTGTTGCCCCAGGGCCCTGTACTCCGCTATCTCTCCTCAATTCCCTCCTGTGGGCTGTGGGCTGACTCCGAAGTATATTCTGTCACTGTAGGCAGCCTTTTCTCTAAAGGCTCTCATGTGTCTCAGTGTAGAAGATCAAGTCTCTTTCAGTGTATGTCTCTGAGAAGCCCCAAAGGTCGGACCAGAGGGTGCCATTGCAATTCCACACCGCTATCTTCAGCTTATTGTGTGTTCTCATCTCATGGGTCTGACACCGTCATGTGTTCACTACACCTTTTCCCTTCTCTCCTTTTTCTGCCTTCTCTCGGATAATCACCTTACCGTCTCTATAGGCTGCCCATTTCCCTTCTTGCCTTGCTGCCATAAGTCGCACCATCCTCTCCCTCCTGTGTTCTTGCTGTAGGAGTGTGAGTTCATCATCCAAATAGATTTTGGTGCCCTTCAGTGTAGTCCTCATGTCCATTAGGGTGGATCTATCATTTGCTGTCCGCAACTTAATCACCATGGGCCTTGTCGGTGCATATGCCTTACCCACTCTCCAGGCTGTTTCACAGGTGAGGTTGACACCCATCTTTTCAAATAAAGCCTTGGCATCTGACACGGAGGTATCACCTACTGTTAGGCCTCTTACCAGTACATTCATAGCCTTGCTGTTGTGCCTCTTTTCTTCCTCTAAAGTCTTAGAAATGAGCTCTTTTTTGGGAGACTGTTGTGCCTTTTTTCAGTATATCCTTCCATGCAAGCATATCTGCCTTCCCCTTCGTGATTTGCTGTGCTAACTCAGCATGTTTTCCCTGCATAGTGGCTTGTAATCGCAGCTTAACGGCCTTGGGACTCGCAGGCCTATGGGACAAAGTCCACCAACAAGAAACTCATACAAGCCTCATGGGCTGGAGCAAGGGCACGCTAGGGCCCTTGCTGAGTACTAAGCTATGGTAAGCTAAAGAGCTCATGAGCCCAAGCAAAATGAAAAATAAACTGAAGCAAATTGAGAGTTGGGACTTGGAAGTAGAAGCCTAGCACCGTGGTGGCTCTCTGATGAGCTGTGAAAATATGTCCGATTTGTGTCTGTCGAGTTGTCTCATCCTATGGCGGGGGACGTGGTCTTCTCGATCTAAGAACCCGATGAGCTATGTGTAGAGTGACTCCTCGTCTTTGGTGGTCTCCTTTGAGGAAAGCTGAGATAGGCCGGACCTCAATAGTGTGTGCTCTAGTCGCTCTCTCGCATGTGGTCTCTGTGTCCCTCTAATAAAATTTATTTCTTTCTTTCTCTCTTTGTTGATCTAGATTGTCCTCATACCAGCTAGCTCCTCCTCCTCCACTCTGTTGTGTTCCGGAGCTGACTCAAATGCATAGAAGTCTGTGACACGTCGTTGTGCTCAGTCTGCCTCTGTAACCTGTGGCCTCGTCGCCTCTTGTTGCTCTTTGATCTGTCGCAATAGTGTCTCCTTGTGTTGGCGCATCTTAATTAGATAGAGCCTAATGCAGACCTAGTGATGGAAGTGGATCAATCGTGAGTGTGGCCCGAAGCTGCTCCCCTCCTGATAGAGATAGTGGTATTGTCCCCGGATCTTATGGTAGGTTGGCAGGCACATAGAAAATGCTCCTCGATCTCAATCACTCCCAATGTGCGTTAACATATAGATCTACTGCTCTCTGGGTATACCTACAACTCTCCCCGCCTCAATCCTCAGTGGATGGGACGAGACTCGTGTATGTCCAATGGCGGTCCTTAGTGCATGTGAGACTCCTTGGTTCTTGAGATACGGGGGTGTGATGATGAATCCTTCGATACTCTCCAGAAGTGGTCGCGATAGAGCTGCATCTTGGTGGGGAACTCTTGGTCCCCTCCCCAAGTCCAAGATGTATGGAGCTGGAGGAGATCTAACCGTATGATATGGTTCATCTTGTCTCGTGGAATTGACACAAGTGGCACATCCATGCTGAATTGAAAGGGAGGAAGCCTTCCATCTGAATATCGTGCCTGGCAAACCACGTGGATATACGTGCATACCATGTGTTTGCCCCGCTCTGTGCTAGCCGTCTGGATGACTCTAAGGCCAGCCCAAGGCTTAAACTCTATGGATGAATGTCACTGTTTGAAAGATGGCATCAACCTAGAGAGGTGTTATTGCGAACTGTGCCTGTATTATCTCTTGTGGGACTGAGGGCTTACTCCGAATCATCCTACACCCCATAGTCTCCTGTAGTTGCCAAATCTCCTCCACTCTGTCACTAGGAGATCACTCTCCCCAGAAGGTGCTGCATACATGGCAGTCGGCCGCACTAAAGTGTTGAAAATCCAACCCTTCGTCGGTAGATCCCGGAAGTGTATTTGGAAGCATTGCTCTCTCTAGCCGGGCCAAAGCACTCTTCCCCTGTGAGTCGTGCCCTAGCTGCCTGGGTCATCGTGAAGACGGGTCCTATGAAGAATGCTCCCAGGTATAGGTAGGATTGCACTATCTCCAATGGCTCATCTCCGTAAGTGAAGCTATGTGGGTGAAGCACTATGCGTGAGGTGTTGAGATCATTACCTTGGCCTGGTTAGGGACATCATACAATGTGCGTGCATAGGAGTGCAAGGTTGTGGTGTGAGGGGGGATGGGGTGCAGGGATAATTTTTTTGCATTAGTTTCATTAATAAGCAAAAGTTTTATATGGCTTGTAAAAGCTTATAAATATAAAAGATCAGTATATTTGCCACAATTTGAAACTAAAGTTAAAAAAAGAGCTAGGTTTAGCCTTTTAGATTAATAAATTCCATGAAAATTCCCCAAAGTTTTATATAAAAAAGATATAATTTTGTAAATTTTTGTCAGCATGTTAAATATATTTTTTTAAAATTTAGCTAGATTTATAGAAGTAAGCACAAAAAGAAGACGTGTCCAATCAAGTACAATCTTGTGTAAACATTTTATGTTTGTTAGAGTGATAATAATTAGCTCCTGCGAATGCCCCCCCCCCTCGCTTCCGTCTACCTCCCCCTCGCGCTGCGCAGCCCCTCCCCTCCCCCTCCTCCCTCACCGTCGCCCCCGCCGCGGCCCTCCGTCCCCCTCTCCTCCCCCTCCGCCCGTCGTCCCCCCCCTCCGCTCCTCCCCTCTCCGCTCTCCGCTCCCTCCCCGCCTCCCCCCCCGCTCCGCTCCTCCCCTCTCCGCTCTCCGTTTCCTCCTCACCTCCCCCCCCTCGCCTTGCGCTACCACCCCCCCCGCCCCCTCCTCCCCCCCCCCGCTGCGGCGCAATGCTGCCCCTCCCCCCTCCCCCCCTTCCTCGCCTCTCCTCCCCGCCCCCTCTCGTGCGGCGCTGCCACACCCCCTCCCTTTCCCTCCTCCTCTCCCCCTCCCAGTGCTGCGCTGCCCCCCCCTCTCTCCTCCTTCCTTTCCTCCGCCACCCGCTCCCTCTTTACCACCTCTCCCCCCCCGCTTCCCCGTACCTCTCCATCCCTCCCTCTTCCCTCCCCCACCTCCGTACCACTCCCCCTCTCCTTCGTCTCTGCCGTTTCCTGCTCTTTTCCCTGACTTTGGAGCGTTCGCAGTTTGTCGGTGCGGTATGGCAGCCAAGAGCCTGGAACTGGTGGCCCAGACGGACCCCCCCTCCATCAGCGTACCGCGTAACACTGACAGAGCACCATGTCTCCTTGGTGAAGCAGGTCGCCACGGACTTCTCCCAGACATCCGTTTATGGGAGAGTCATTGGCTACTCCCCTTCATGAGCAGATATCAGGGATTGGTTGTAGTCCACCCTCTTACCTTGAGGACAGCCACATTGAGGAGGTTGCACTCATGGGACGTGGTATCTTCTGGCTCAAGCTCTCCTCAGCACAGGCTGCGAGCGATATGGTCAGGCGATCCCCTACTTCTGTGGGTGGGAAGATCATCCTTATGGTCCCATGGTATAGGGGTTTCAGTGTAGCGGACTTCGATGCCCGCTTCCGCATTCCTCGCCATCCAGTTATCCTCATCTTCCCAGGCCTCGCAACCGAGCTTCGCTCGATCATCAAGGACCTGGGGCGCACTTTGGCTGGCCCATGCAGGACACCTACGTTGATGCGGCAGCAGCCCAAGGGGTGCCACGTGTCAAAGTGGCAGTCCTAGATCCGCAGAGTATCCTCTCGGAGTTCGAGATCGAGACGGACACTGGTGTGGTGACGCAACTCATTATGGTCACTGGTCGCCCAAATCAGTGTCTGAGATGCCATGGCTTCGGGCACCAGGCGCGCTTCTGCCCTCGCTTCACGAGGACAGAACCTCAGAAGGCCCCCATCCAGGCAACTCAGGATCCCCCCCACCAGGAAGGGGAAGACTGGACTGAGGTCAAAAGAAAACGGAAAGGAAACAAAGTAGGACAAAAAAGCCTTCCCATCTACAGCAAGAGCCCCCCCGTGTGGTCACCAATCAGCAGCAGCCCGGTAAGGGGAAGGAGAAAGGGAAGGAGAAGATCAACTAGCCTCCCCCTTATCCTTCACCCCGCCCTCCCTCCCCTCCCCCCTCCTCGGTCCCCCGACCTCCACCCCCTCCAGGATCCCCCCCAGCACCGGTGGCTTCCGCTCCCCTCTCTTCCTCGAGCATGATCCAGAGGGAAACCCCCTCTTCGCCTGCGCCACCTGCAGCCCCGAAGCCAGCACAGACCTCCCTCGCGCCTATCCCTCCTGGCCCGGCGGAGGGGAGAGGCCCTTTCCCGCAGAAGGCCAGTACCACTCCAGCTTGTTCGACAGCCAGCACCCCTCTCTCTGGTTCAGACTCCTCATCCTCGTCCCCATACCCAAGGGCTGCTCCTAGAGCTCTACCTTTGGAGTTTTACCAAGCAAGACCTTGGGATTATCTGGATGCAGTGGGTATTGGCTCCTTCCCTGCATGCCTAGACATCAGCATCTTCTTCCTCCGCAAGGGGGGAGGGTAAGGTGTCCGTCCTTGCCCCCCACGATGGTCCTAGCTATTCCTTCACTATCACCAGTGACGGGAATGAGCAATGGACGAATGAAAATGTTTGGGAGACGATTCGAGATCAGTCCTAGGAGCAGGTGTAGGACTGGATCGGTAGCAGAGCAGCGGAGCTTCTTCAGCAGCAGTGGAAGGAGGGTGACGTTCGTTTGAGATGGCGCCACAGCGCCAAACGATTCCGCCCTTTGGTCATTATTTGGCCGCCTCTGGAGTGGGTCTACGCTGAAGGGCTCCGCTCGTGGAGGACCTTAGAGGTAGCGGGTTTCTACAATATTTCCCTGGCAGAGGCGTCGAGCTGGTTAGAGAGAGCTTACCACCATGGGACGAAGGGCCTCTCCCCTCTGTTGAAGGTTTTAGAGGATGGGTCCGATGATCCGGCCTCTCCTTCGAAACCCTCACAGAAGCGCCTTCGTCTGCACACTGGACATCCTCCGACCACCTCGACATCGACCGCAAGCAAACAGCTGTTTGTGGCCCATCTCCCCTCTTCATGAGTATACACATTATCTCTTGGAACGTCAACGGGTTCCACTCATCAGGAACCCGCGGCCCCAGGAAGATGGTGCTCAGACAGGAGCTCCAGCCAGCCTTGGTGGGAAGGGTAGATGTGCTCCTATTGCAGGAACACAAGCTTTCGGCTTCTCAGACCAGTATTTGTGGGAAGGTCCTCACAGGACGCTCCCACAGCTACTGGGAACCTTCGATTGGCGAGCAGGGGAGGAGCAGGGGTGTCTGTACCTCCATCGACGCTTCTCTAGTTCAACATGTGTGTGGTTTTGGCACTCTGATCCTAGGACGTGCGCTTTGGGTGGGCTTGAATATTCAGGGATCCCGTATCGGCATCCTCAATATCTATGCCTCGACCGACCTCAGACGGAGAGCCGCTTTTTAGAGCTCTTTGACAGACTTATTGCCAGAGATGGATTCTTGGATTGTAGGAGGGGACTTCAACAACCTTGAGACCCTAGAGGATTAGCAGGAACGGGGCCCAGAGTTGCTCGGTATAGCTCAGGCGGAGCAGGTAGATTGGGACTCCTTCCTGTTCGTAGTGGGAGGTCGGGACAGCTGGAGGGAGCCTTCCTTTCGCAGATGGATAGGGAGTGTGGACTTCTCTTGGGGTTACAGGAGGGAGGGAGGCAGACTTTTGGAGCGGCTGGACCGTTTCTATGTCAGCGATTGGGCGCTTGGCAGAGGTGGAGAGTCAGGAGTGGTTCCAGGGACGACACTCTCAGACCATGCCCTAGTCATCCTAGTCTTGGAATCAGCCTCTCACTCCTCACCTCCACGCTCATGCCGGATCCCAGACTCCATCTACTCCAGAGCAGCGGTTCGCAGCAGGATAGTGGACCTGTGGGAGCAGGATTGGGACCCCATGGGGGATATGGCAGCACAGGTAGCTCAGGCGCTTGCCGAGTCTAGTCTCATCTGTCAGCAGGAGGCGATTCAGGTCAGGCAGCAGTGGTGGACGAAGGAGAGGGGTCTCAGACGAGATCTCGCTTTGATTCAACGGATGCAGCAGTCTTCTCCAAGCTCTGAGGAGCTCAGACGGTAGGAGGTTCGAGCCCGAGCCATGCTAGAGGAGATTACCCAACGACGCTCAAAGTTCTCGTTTCATGCTTCCAAGTCCTTCTGGGCTAGGAAAGGTGACAGGATGTGTAGAGAGTTCTTCAAGACTCATGGCCAGAGGTCAGCAGGAATACAGCTCCGATCTCTTAGAGCGTAGGATGGTAGTGTCAGGACAGATCCAGACGAGGTCCGGGACTTGGCGACAGATTTCTACAGATCCCTGTTCCAGCAGGAGCTCCTAGACCCTCGTGGCCGCCTATGTAGGGAGGAGGTGTGGAGGTATACACCGCTGCTTGTGCAGCCTAGCATGAGTGATTCCCTTCTCGCCCCTTTCACCGTGGTAGAGATGCAGGAGGCGGTGAGCGCTATTGATGGGCAGAAATGCCCAGGTGAGGATGGCCTCTCTAGAGCTTTCTTCACCACCTTCTGGGAGCAAGTCCACCGGCCCTTGCTCGCAGCCTTCCAGCATATCTTCTCCTGCGGACAGATGCCAGAGAGCCTTGCGACAGGCTTGATATGCCTCATCCCCACAGGGGGGACCGTCAGGAGATCAGACAGTGGCGCCCTATCACCCTCCTCCCGACTTCCTACAAAATCCTCGCCAAGATGATCAATAGCCGCATTCGCCCCCGCCCCTGCTACACGACTTGATCCATGACACCCAGACTGGTTTTGTCCAAGATCGCAGCATTTTGGACAACATCTTCACTTTCTCAGAGGCGACGGAGTGGGCCCAGCACAATGGCTAGCACCTTGGCATACTACTCCTTGATTTTGAGAAGGCGTATGACAGGGTAGACTGGTCCTTCTTGGAAGGTACACTCTCTCGGTTCGGCTTCCCGGACGAGTGGATCAGAGGTATTGCTAGCCTCTACAGGTCGGCCTCCAGTCGGGTTATCATTAGCGGCAGGATGGGGGGGAGATTCACCCTCGAGCGCTCGGTGTGTCAGGGCTGCCCGCTTGTGCCCTACCTCTTCCTATTTTTTGCGGAGGCCATGACCCACTTCCTACGAGCCCGTACCATTGGTCTTCGCGGGATGCGTCCCCCTATTCGAGACGATGCAGAACTTTTGGACTCCGAGTATGCAGACGACACAGCCCTATATATGTAGGATGATATCGAGTCACTGGAGCGAGTGAGACTGTCCTTAGAGGTTTTTTGCCTAGCCGCTGGGGCGAAAATCAATTGGCATAAGCCAGTTGGTTTTCTTATGGATCCGGGAGCCAGCTCACAATGGGATATTTTCCTGGGGTTTCGCTCGATCCCTAGAGGACATACGACACGTTACCTGGGATTCCAGGTAGGCCTGGACATCACGTCGGCTCAGCAGTTCTTACCGGTCCTAGCCTCCATACGACGGAAGCTAGCCTTCTGGAGCACGGCTCGGCTATCCTTGGCAGGCAGGGCCCTTGTGGTCAATTAGGTCCTTCTTGCCACCACTTGGTATGTGGCCTCCTGCTCGTGTTTCTCGAGATCATGTGTAGCCCAGCTGAGGAGACTGGTGCGGAACTTCCTTTGGTCTGGCTCAGATGGTTTCGGTACCAATCGAGCCCGGGTCGCCCGCCAGACGGTCATTCTTCCCCAGACAGAGGGAGGCCTTGGCATCATAGATCCAGAACTGCAGAGTCAGGCACTACTTGGTAAGTTAGTCATCCGCGGTCTGACCCCAGGAGGGCAGACGTGGAAGCTCTTGCTTCAGCATGGTCTCAACGTGTGTACCCCCCAGAGAGGGGGTGATTGGCAGCCATCTATCCGATGGATCTTCACTTCTGTCCCATTGACTCAGCCCCGTTCCCCCTTCCTCCGTAGCCTCATCTTGGTCTGGAGGAAGTTGCGACACAGCCTCTCCTAGGTTTTCCCTAGCTGCCAAGAGGAGATATACAGACAGCCCTTGATCTGGAGCAGCCAGGTGACAGATGATACAGGTCGCCAGCTTGGAGAGAGATTCCATATCCCTTGGGCGCTCTGGGCGCGTGGGCCCGCACGCTCGGTCCGGGTTTGGAGGGATGTCTACAGCCAGCTGAGGCCAGGCGAGCTGGCAGCAACAGTAGGTACGGCACGTGGGATCCAGGCTCGGCGAGCGGAGATCGATGCTGCCATTCCTGCAGGTTGGAGGATTCCCATGGTCACCAGACAGCTCTTCCCGGGAGATGAGAGGTGGCTAGGACAGTTCACACTCCGGGGCATTCCTTTGGTGGTTGCAGGCCTTTTCTCGGACTCCTCGCTCCAATTGTTCTCCGTCGTTGATGATAGCCGCCTCCAGAGGAAAGAGGTCGTGATCGACCCCCAGCTTCCCTGGCAGCGCCTTCACATCATAGGGCTGCAAGGGAAAACGTGGCATATAGGCCCCCTGATTATGCAGGACCAGGACTGGAGACTTTGGATATGGGAGGGCTGTTCCTTGACAGAGGTGGAGTGGGACCCAGGGGAGTGGCGCTGGCCACCATTGGAGACCTCGGAGAACCCTACCCCCTTCTTCTCTTACAGTGCGCCTACTGGTAGGCGTGCTCTTGGGGCTCTCCAGCGCGGGCTACCCACACAGGCACATAGTTGGTATGCCCAAGGGATATCTATGGTCTTTCTTCGCACATTCTGGAAGACTCTTTGGGCAAGCTGGCGGCCCAGGAAGATCTCTTACTTTCTTTGGATGGTGGCACACAAGGGGCTACCAATTGGCAGTTGGCTGAGGCAGATGGGGCAGGAGGGGCACTGCCAGATGTGTTTTCAGGAGTCGTCGTCCCTGAAGCACTGCCTTTGGAGCTACTCGCGTGCGCATACAGTTTGGAAGGGAGTCATGGGGATCTTAGCGAGGGCTGCACCCGAGCTAGGACCGATCACTTGGGGAGCCGTTTGCTGGTGCAGCACCGAGATATGACATCACTTGGCTTATGAGTTCTCTAGGCAAGATTGAGTCTTCTTCATCACGCAGGCCACCTGGGCATACATGGACAGCTTCCCTTGGCATTTGACAGAGACAGATGCATAAGCGATGACTCGACACCCAGTTTGGGAGATCATAGGGAGCATTGCAGGCTGGCATATTTGGACTTCCAGATGCGCACAGACCGTAGGAGATCAGGCTTCTGCTACCCAGACCCTAGCAGACATTTGGAGCACTGTCATTCACACGCTCAAGGGTCAGTGGGATCAAATTCAAGGGGAGTCCCGGGCAGGGAAGGAAAAGAGACGGCGCTTCCTTCGCGATTGGGATCACCGGGAGCTATTCTTCTAGCACTCTACTCAGAGTCTTTAGTGGCATTACACCCCCCCACCGTGGCTGTTTGTCCACTCTCCGATGATTATGCCCTGAGAGGCTCCTCGGGCTGAATCCATTTTGTGATTGCAGCCCGCTGGCCTTTAGGCCCTCTTGTACTCTCGTTTTCAAGTAATATAACTAGCACTACTTTTTGCGAAAAAAAAAGAGTGATAATAATTTGGAGGCTTTACGTATTTGAACATGAAGCCGTTTGATATTACATAAAATGTACATATAATGTACTATTGTTGCCAATATATCTGAGATAGTACAATTTAATACTCAATCAATACCTTAATCGGCCAATGCATGGCCTGATATCCAATGTATATTTGGCTAACTTTAGCCTATGCTAGGCTCATCACTAGCAGTATGTTTATCCATGTTCAAGTCATATCATAGGGATATCACTATCTTGTATATATGTCTTCATACTTCCATCCTTAACAAGGACATGGAAGGACACTATATATAGAGGTTAACATAAGCAACAAGTATATTATTAGCAAGAAGAATCAAATGATTCAAATGATATAAAATTAAAGAATGACATTTTCTATGTAGACTTCGTTAATGTGGATCTCCGTTCGAGGAACCTCCGCCAGAAGTCTTTAGAGTTGTTACTGAACAAAATGTTTAGTAACCCATCTTCGTTCCGAGAACGAAGGCCTACTTCTTCCGGTGAACCAAACAATGGCACTCACATATCTTCTCTGCCTCTCCCGGGAGATGATGCTTGGTTTCAAGTCAGTGTTGTGGACATAAAGCCTTACACTTGTCGTCGTACCGCTATTGCAAGGTACCGAACTGAGGTGGAGGGTGCGTGGATCGAGTGGTGTGTGGAAAAGTGGGTAGGGCAGCCTCATGGAGAGATCGCGTGATCAAGGCGGCTATGTGATGTATGTCTCTGAGCAGGGCAGCAAGGCGAGCGAAGTATGCGGGCTTGAGTGTGTGGTGAAAGTGTATGTCTTGGTAGGTAGTGTGTGTAATTGATGGTGTAGTGTGCGATGTGGGTAGTGGTGTGGAAATATTAAAAACCAGATAAGTGTGATCTGCTCCTGGGGGGGTGGTAGAGAGAGAGAGAGCGTTTGAGCCTGCCCTTGAAAGGGTACAATTTGAGTAATTTGACACCGATGTCCACTGCTATGCAGTAGTAGGTTCTATTGACATTAGTACCTTATTGAAATTCTAAGGTATTCAAATCTTATATTAGTATGATGTATTAGGTAAGCAGACATATCACAATCATGAAGTAAAACAGGCAAGTAGTCATTATGCAATTCCAATAAATGAAAACATAAACTCTTGGTGTACATATCTTTAAGGTTCAGAATCTGCTAAGGGGCACGGCATGTGAATGTGCTAAGGGGCATGACATATGACAAGCATATCTGGAAAATAGCTCATGTTCCTGTTACCCGATTGCTCTCTTAAAGTTTTCTCTGCCTATGTAAAGTCTTTGTAGATTGGGATGCGGAAGTTGTGAAGTATAGTGTATTGGAGTACTACTCCTTTGAAATCAATAGCTCAAACACCCATAATTATGTTGAAATTTACAATGTCAAAGATATCATCCACAGATCTCGTGGAACCACAGAACCGGAGTAGACATTCTAGGAATCAAATCCCTGAGTTGAAATATTCTAGAACATGTAATAGAAACAAAAACCGGGAGACGTGGACAACATATTGGTTGCAAATGAGGTTGTGTCCCTGCATCAAGATTGGTGATGTTCCAATCCTAGGGTATTTCTACTTTATTAAAATAGGAATCTCTAAAGACCTAATTCTAATGGAGTTGACTGATTGCTAAATTCCTTTGAATATTAAGTGATTCTGGAATGCAGATCCAATACAAAATAACTTTGGCTAGATCTCAAAGGTAGAATCCAAAGAGAATGGATAGATTAATAGAGGGAATATCAGATAACATGTGAATCTTTCTATTTGATGTCACATTTGTTTTATTGATGTGCATGACTATTCTAGAAATTGTGGTGATACATCTTTCATTGAGCCACTTTGCAGTTGGCAGGTGACAAAGATGTTCTTGGCCAGGAAAATGTTCAGGGTTTCACCCTCAAACAGCTTGCAGCTGCTGCGCCCTCGACTTTGCCAGTGGCAGATGAAATTTCCTTTGATTTTCGAAAGCAGCGATTTATATATTCACGAGAACAACTGAGGTTCCAGAAGCTTGCTTATCCCACCAAGGATACTTTTGGTGACTATAGCAAAAGTACAGGATACGGATCGGAGGCCAAAGCTCAAGCGGCTACAAACAAGTGGGGCCGAAATGTGTATGTTACCAAAACGACTAGTTGTCATGAGCTGTAAAGGCACTTTTTAACGAGATTTTATTAATTTGAGTAAATTTATTTTTTGCCTTCTTTTTGGTATGTTGACTTGCGTGGTGTCAGCACTTGATTTGTTGATGTGCTTGGCAGGTTTGAATTCCCCCAACCTACATTTTGGAAGCTGATGAAAGAACACTGTATGGAACCATTTTTTGTTTTTCAGGTTGGTTTTGAACCTTTAATCGGTCACGAATTAGAAGAGACAGTTGTCAGTTTGTGAGTTATCACCAACAAAAATAAGGCATGAAACTACTAAGACTTGAGTTTGTGTAGTGGGGCAGTGTTTTTTTCTTTCCTTTAGTTTTCAGACTTGTGCTTTTTGATTGGCATCAAAACCAAGATGGAAGCTTATATATGGGTAATGGTGGGAGCATAAGTGAAACTTTACTGACTAAAGAGCTTCTCTTAATAACTATTGTAGTTGTGTTTCATTCCTCTCTCACATGCAACAAAACAACAGCCACATGCGATCCCCCGCCCCTGCGCCCCCCCCCCCCTCTCCTCTGTGTGTGTGTGTGTGTGTGCGTGTGTGCGTGTCTTCTCTTTTACTCCTTAAAATAAAAACTCTAATTTGGAATATTCCAGTCTCACAAAGGTGGATCTTTGATTTTCAGGTGTTTTGTGTCGGTCTTTGGTGCCTTGATGAATATTGGTATTATAGCATATTCACTCTTTTTATGCTAGTCTTGTTCGAGTCCACGGTCGTGAAGAGCCGCATAAGGACATTGACAGAGCTGCGGCGGGTGCATGTGGACAGCCAAACACTCATGGTGCATCGTGGTGGAAAGTAAGAGTCTTCTATTTGTGGATCCTGCTTTTGGCATGTATGGTTTGAACACTCATGAAGGGCGTTTGTAGTCCTATATTACTTTTATAGGGACTAGGCAGGGCTTATAGCTTTGTTTTGTACGCTTTCTTATTTCCATTTGACTTTGTCTGAACCTTTTTTCTACTCACTTTTTGCTGGAACAAGAGCGCACGGCAAGTATGACTTTCCTTTCTACATGGTGCCCAATTTATCAAAAGACTGATTTCGTAACTTGCGCTTCAATGCTCCATCATTCTTCTACTGATCTTCAAGGATGTCTTTGACATAGCTTGATCCCCTCCCCCCTCCCAAAACCCCATGCATCATGCCTGGCGTCTGATGTTTGATGTCCTTGGGTAGAGCATGATATCCCCACAGAGTATCGGACAGCATGTTGTTGATGTCTGGTTGACCAACCATGCCACCCTTATGCTGAAACATGGTGTTTCCCTTTTGGTGCATGGCCTGAAGCAGACTATGGGTATTCTTGTGGGGGCACGAGTCCTTGGCTGCGTGGTCTTGTCAAAGATATCATTCACGGAAATTCCAAACCATAAGGTTGATAAAAGGATTGGTCTCACTCCCATGGCTGCGAATTACAGCGTGACCCTCACCTCATGGAGCATAGTGACTAGCAGGGTATATTAGCCAATTATTGGCATACTTAAGGAAAACTGCGTTCTATTTGATTGACCAAGAAGGGACGGCTCTATTTGTGTAGGCATGGAAAGCTGCAAACTATATGCCGCCTAGTGCATAGAATGCACCGTTAATTTCGAATTAGTCCCCATATTGGGGAACAGAGTGGTCCATTTGAAAAGAGATGGAAGGCTGAAAATTGTGGGTGCATTGGAGTGTCTGACATAATACCACCTACGTAGTACCAATCTGCATCATGGCTCTCAAAAGGATCCCCATGCAAGGGTCCAGGATTCATCTTCATGACCATCATGCCAGTGTCTATTCTTCACATTGAGAGCTCAAGAGAAACTCAATATGAAGGCTTGTGCATAATTGGATGCTCGTGGGTGTTTGTGGGTGTGGATATGCGTGCATGTGCAAGCTTGCCTTTTTTACATCTCTCTTACCCATCATTGGCCCTTGATCCCACTGGGTTTTTCATCTCTTAGGTTGAGTCAACAAGGTCTAGTAGCTAGGTACTCTTGAATTTTACTTTTATGGATAGTTTAAGCATATAACATAAATGGTATCTTTCTTGTTGACAGATTGAACTGGTGGGCAAGTAAACAAGCTCCAACCTAATCTACTCATTTCGAAAAATCAGTTTTGACAAGCATGCTCATTGTAAAACAACAAACAACACCTTGTGTTTCATACTACGGTTGCTATCGACTTTGTCTTGGAACAGTTTGCCATGACATGGAATTGTTTTAGAACTCTGGGTAGAAAAGTATAGATTAAGGTTTCAGGTCACGCCCTTGTTGGTGCATGCTGGTAATGGGAAAAAGTGTTATGTTTTGTGAAGCGTTAAGTTCTGATGACACCGTTTCAGGTGTAGTGAGTTTATCACTTATGTAGGCGTTCTTAGAGATAAAGCACCATGGTTTGATAGAAGCTAGTTGATTGGGCTTTTGTGCTGCTGTTGTTTTGCAAGGGCAGATGGGTGAAATTGTCTGGTATTGACCTGTTGCCTGGAGATGTAATTTCCATTGGACGTCCTGTGGGGCAAGGTGCTGAAGAAAGGACAGTTCCTGCTGATATGCTTCTGCTTGCTGGAAGTGCAATTACTAATGAAGCACTTTTGACGGGTGAATCCACACCACAATGGAAGGTAACGTACTTTTTTGCAATTGGCAATTCGTTTCTTCCACTGTACAATCATTAGAGGCATTAATGTTTTGGAGTGCGTGTGGTTGAGTACATTTGAATTCTACATTTCACCGTAGTGTATGTACCTTTTTTTATTTTCATAATCTAGCTCAACTTTTATGGTGTAGGTTTGTATTTTGCAAATTAATGCTGTAGAGTCTTCTGCTTGATTAGTGAACATGTTCATTCACAATGCATGAGTTATCATCAGGTGTCTATCGTTGGCCGAGAGCTAGGTGAAAAGCTGTCCCTGAAGCGAGACAAGAATCATGTGCTCTTTGGTGGGACCAAGATATTGCAGCATTCAACAAATAAGGTCTTTTGTCACGTTCTCAAGAAAGCTTACATCCATGTTGTCCTTTTATTTGACATTTTAGTTTTCGAGAAATGCCGTGTTTTTTGTACATCTTGTGTAATCACCCAAAAGGCGAGTTTGGAAACCCAAAAAACTGAACTATTGTCTGTTCTCTTAGAAGCACGTCGTAGCAAATCAAGAATCCAATCCACTCAATGCAAAGTAGAAGCTGACAATCAATAGGGGATTGAAGTATGGGTAAATTTCATAGTAGAAAAGAGAGTGATAGTGTCGAAGGATGAGTAGTAGTAGGCATCACTCTTGACATGGTAGTGACAGTTCATGTCGCGTTTAAATGAGCTTTGGGACACCTTAAGGCAGATTACATCTATAAATGCAGCTCCAGCAGAGCATCTGATTGACGAAATTGATGCATGCTATTACTCATTCACTGTGTGTTGCCTGTACTTCATGTTTAGGAATGTATTGCTATGGCCAGAAATTTTGTCTTGAAAGATTGCATGGAACACGTTGGGAATCGTTGAGGCATCAGAAAGTCTATGCTTGTTTTGTAGACTTCTAGAAGGCCATCGACACTGTCCCACGATCCCGTATGATCAGGATTTTGGAGATGCGAATTCGAGAGATTATGGTTTGGGGGGTGATGTGCCTATACGAGTCGGTCCGAGGAAGGGCTGCCCTAGGAGGCCTATCAGATTGGGTTAGGAGTGTAACATCGGAGTGAAGTAGGGATGCCCTGTTTTATCGACTCTCTTTGGGCTCTACATTGATGAGATCACATTTTTCATTGGTCGTTTAGGAGGCGAGGGTAGTCAACCTTGGGAAGACCAAGGTAATGATCGTTAATACTTCACGAGTTGTTTTGCATCGACATAGGTTCACATATCGAGATGAGCGAGTGGAGAAAGTGCTTACTTAGGGGATTTTCATAGGACTAGTTTTCTTGATGGTTTATGCACGACTCACACGAGGATAGGGAACTTTGGCCCAACTAGAGAGCTAGTGCTTTTAGGGACATTTTTTGGGATCTGCCAACGAAGGATTGGCTTTCGACGCCCTAGTGAGGTTGACTGCCATGTATGCTACATCTTTCTGGGAGAGTGACCTTTTGGCGCCAGAATGGAGGAGATTTGAATGACTCCTAGTGATTATGGGGTCTAGGATGATTCAGAGTAAGCCCTGTTGGAATTATATCTATAATTCAGCAGTGACCAATGTAATATAATAAGTTAGTTAGGGGCACTTTTCCCTCTTTTAGAGGTTTTTCCCCCTAACTGCAGTTAGTTCACTAACTATGGTTAGTGACTACTAAGGTTTTGTCACTATGACAAAACCTTATCTACACTACTTTGTGTTGTACTCTTTTACACACTCTATTGAGCAACTACAGTCTTTAAGCTTACGTCTCTCTCACTCTCTCTTGCTCTCACACTCTCTATCTATCTCCATTCCTTCATTTGGTATCAGAGCAGGTCCAAGAGCCTGGTGCTCCTTGCTCCCTCAAGCTTCAACCATTGCCTCGACTTTCAGCCTCAGCAAATCTGCCCGTACAGTCCGTACGACTGTACGGATTTCTAAAACTGCCGTTCGATTTCGCCGTACAGCTCCGAGTTTCCGTACCTGCAGCCGTACCTCGCCGTACGCCGTACAGCTCCGAGTTTTCGTACCTGCAGCAGTACCTCGCCGTACGCCGTACAGCTCCGAGCTCCCGCACATCGCCGTACATCGTACATCGCCGTACACCGTACCTGTCGACGCAGCGCCGTACACCGTGGACAGATACCGTACGGTATCTGTCGTGGTAACCGTACTTGTCGACGCAGTACTTCCCGTACGGTGCCGTACAAACTGTACGGCATTTCCGTACAGTATTCAGTACAATCTGTACTGAATCTCAGTACAGCAGCAATTCTTCTTGGTTTTGGACAAGACATTTGCAGGTGTTTCTTGGCAGGTCATCTTTGATTTGGCAGGTGATTTTTGGCAGGCTAAGTTTGCAGACAGCCATTGTTTGGCTAAGGATTCTGCAAGAAAATTTGGGGCATTTTACAGATTGAAGCCATTGCAATCATTGGGCAAATTTGAAGCTATCACAAGAGCAAAATTGCAGATTTTTCTGAAATTTGGGGCTTTTGTATTAAAATTGCAGATTTGGGGCTTTTGGCATTTTTACCCCTTTCTGGCTGCAATTTCTAGCCACAAATTGGGGCTTTTGTGTTTGGAGAGCATTTTTTGGAGTATTCAGTATATACTGCCTTTATTGGAGTGTTTGGAACACTTTTGGCAGATTTTGGAGAGTGTTCTATGCTTGGACAGATTTCTGACAGCTCAAGTGCAGAAATCTAAGTTGCTTATACAGCCCGTTCTTGGGTGTAGTTTTTGGGAGTTGTGCATTTTATTCCCAGTAAGGGAATTCAGCTTTGTATCTGCTTCAATTCCTTTTTCAGATATGGCCCATCAAAATCAGAATGATTTTCAGTTCGGTGGTCTTTCTCAGGAAGACAAATTGGATGGTACCAACTACTCCCTCTGGAGTTTCATGGTACGTAATATTCTGATTTCTCGCAATTTATGGGATTATGTCAATGGGGATGAAATCCGACCAGCAGATATTGCACCTGCTACCCCTCCTCACCAAGGAGGTGGAAGAGGTCGTGCACAAGGTGCAGCTGCAGGACAAGTTGTTGGTGCAGCTACAGTTAATACTCCTGAACAAAAGAGATGGGATTCACGAGATGCCTTAGCCTTGTCTTGCATCTCTCTTTCAGTGAAAAGATCAATCATTCCGCATATCCGGTCGTGTAAGACCTCCAGGGCAGCGTGGGATATTTTGGAAAGCATGTATGCAGCACGGAATGATGCCAGGGTATCTTTTTTAAAAAGAGAGTTGACCAATACACATATGGAGGAGGGTGACTCCATGTCAGCCCACCTCACTAAGCTACAGGATCTCAGAGAGCAGTTGTTCAATATAGATGAAATTATTCCTGATTCAGAGATGATTACAACCACTCTGAATTCTCTTCCTGAGTCTTATCTCAGCTTTCATACTTCGCTGAATTTATCATTGAGGGGGGGTGCAAATCCTCTTTCTTTTCATGAGCTGATAGGACTTCTGCTTCAGGAAGAGCAGACCAGGAAAAATTTGGCTTCACGTGCAGGTGAACAAGCCATGCTCTCAAAATTCAAATCAAAAACAAAGGGACAGGCAAAAACAACAGCAAATCAGCCTTCCAGTGGGTCAGGACAGCCTTCACAAAAGGCTAAAAGTGATGCAAGCAAGCCCAAAAAGAAGGGTTTCTGTCACTACTGCAAAAAGCCAGGTCATCACATAGCAGAATGCAGGAAAAGGATTGCAAAGGAAAAGAAAAACAGCTCAGGAATGGCTGTTTCAGATTCAGCCCCTTGTGCATCTGACTGTGGGGATGCTGCAGCCAACTTTGTTGGTCAAGATTATGCCTTTTTATCTTGCATTTCTGATTCTAAGTTGGCTGTTCCAGATGCTCGGGATAGTACAGCTTCATGCAGTGATGACACATATGCATTTTTGACTTGCAGTTTTGACTCTCCTTCAGATGCATCTGCTTTCAGTGTTGATGAAACACTGAACACATGGTATTTTGACAGCGGTGCATCCAAGCACATCACTTCGAGGAAGTGTCTCTTTACTTCTTTGAATCCACCCCCTGTTGGTAAGAAAGTCACTTGTGCCAACAACTCCTCATATTCAGTACGTGGCACAGGAGAAGTTGAGCTCACTGCAATTGATGGCTCTATTTTCAGACTTTCTGATGTTTTATATGTGCCTGGCATAACCAAAAATCTCCTTTCAGTGTCCACTCTTAACAGAGATGGATTTCAGGTCATCTTTGAGGATGACAAATGTGCTGTCCGGGACAGGGAAGCTAACTATGCCTTAATGTTATCTGGTACTCTGCTGCGTGGGCTTTTTCAGCTTGATATTTTTCACAAAAGAGCAGCTCATGCTTTGGCAATTTCTTCCCCTACAGTTGCCATGCAAAATGCAGAATTATGGCATGCCAGATATGGCCACATGCATTACAACAGCTTGATGACACTTCAAAAATTTTCAATGGTTGATGCATTGCCCCCTCTTCAGATACCTCCTCCACATGCCTGTGAAGGGTGCATTTTAGGTAAAATGCATAGATTTTCCTTCAAGAAGGATGGTTCAGTTAAAGCTGTTCGCAAATTGCAGCTTATACACAGTGATGTCTGTGGTCCCATGAGGACTCCTTCATTGGGTGGTCATCTCTACTTTGTCACATTTATTGATGACTACTCCAATTTTACTTGGGTTTATGGGCTGAAAAAGAAATCTGAAGTGTTCACAGTGTTTAAACACTTTTCAGCCATGGTTGAAAATGAAACCGGGCTCAAGATACAGATATTACGCACGGATAGAGGTGGGGAATACCTATCTGCAGAATTTCATGCTTTCCTCAAACAAAAGGGTATTGTGCATCAGCTCACAGTCAGGCTGACCCCTCAGCAAAATGGCAAAGCTGAGAGGAAAAATAGAACCCTCATGGAGATGGACAGATGTATGCTGAAAAGCAAACACATGCCTCATAAATTCTGGTTAGAGGGTTTGATGTGTGCCAATTACATTTTGAACAGGGCTCCCACTAAGGCTTTAAAAACAAAAACTCCTTTTGAGGTCTGGAATGACAGGAAGCCTTCAGTGGATCACTTCCGAGTCTTTGGATGCCTTGCCTATGCACATGTGCCAGTTGAATTTAGGCACAAATTGTCAGATAAAGCCATCAAATGCATATTTGTTGGATACAGTGCAGAAAGCAAGGGGTATCGTCTCTACAATCCTGCTACACGCAAAGTCATTGTAAGTAGAGATGTAATATTTTCTGAAAATTCAGCTTACACTCAGGCTGATTTTCAAATGCCTTCACCTTCAGAAGATGTATTTCAAGGGTTGCTACCCATTGCTTTGGGTTCCCCAGCTGATTTTTCTGATCCAAATCAGAATTTACAGCAACCTTCACATGCTTCAGTTCCGCCACGGGATGTCATGCCTCCTCCACAGGAAGTGGAACAAGTGGTACAGCAAGAAATTGCAGACATACATGCAGCAAAAACAGTCCCAAACTGGCTGTTACAGACTCTCCGGGAGAGTAAACTTGATGCTCCGTTACCTGGCAGGACTCGCAGTGCAGCAAGGCACATGGAAGGTGCTAATTCAGTGGAATCAGCATATGCAGGTACTCTCCTTGATGAAGAGGAGCCTGCCACATTTGAAGAGGCACAAGGTAATGTGCATTGGATGAATGCCATGCACGATGAATTGCAGTCCATTGCCAAAAATCAGACTTGGGATGTTGTGGACTTGCCACCGGGTAAACATGCTATTGGCACACGATGGGTATTTAAAGTCAAACGGAAGCCAGATGGCTCCATTGACAGATATAAAGCCTGGCTGGTTGCTAAAGGCTATGCTCAGAAAAAGGGCATAGATTATGAGGAGACTTTTGCTCCTACATCCCGGATGACCACCATCCGCTCAGTAATTGCAATGGCTGCACATTTTGAGTGGAATGTTCATCAGTTGGACATCAAAACAGCTTTCTTAAATGGGGACTTGCTGGAAGAGGTGTATGTCAAACCACCTCCGGGTTTTGAAATTACAGCAAATGCACTTCAAGTCTGCAAGCTTAATAAAGCTTTATATGGGCTGAAACAGGCCCCTCGTGCATGGTATGCCAAGATCCATGCCTTTTTGACCAGCAAGGGGCTGCACAATAGTCCTACTGAGAGCACCCTCTACATCAAGATGGATGGGGGAGAAATATTAGTCATCCTTCTTTATGTTGATGACTTACTGCTCACAGGGTCCAATGACGACAAAATTGCAGATTTCAAAACTGATTTGCAGACCCACTTTGATATGTCAGATTTGGGGCTGCTTCATTTTTATTTGGGGATCCAGTTCTCTCATGAGAAACGTGGCACTGTTATGTCTCAGTCCAAGTATGTTCAGAAACTTTTGGACAGATTTAACATGCAAGAGTGTAAGCCCATATCTACTCCTATGGAATCGGGGCTGAAACTCACAATGCATGATGCAGGAGAATCAGTTGATGCCACACTTTACAGTCAAGCTGTTGGATGCCTCATATATCTCTGCAATACTAGGCCTGATATTCAGTTTGCAGTATCTCAGGTGAGCAGGTATATGCACAGCCCCAAAACTATGCATTGGCAGGCAGTTAAGCGCATCTTCCGTTATTTGCAAGGCACCAAGTCCTTTGGCTTACTATTTCCCAGGGGGGGTGACTTGCAGATGCATGCCTACAGTGATTCAGATTGGGCTGGTGATTATGACACTAGGCAGTCCACTAGTGGCAATTGTTTCTTTTTGGGAAAATCTTGCATTTCATGGCTAAGCAAGAAACAATCTACAGTGGCTACCTCATCATGTGAAGCTGAGTACAGGGCAGCTTTCACAGCAACAGTGGAATGTGTCTGGCTGAGACGTTTATTTGCTGATCTTTATCTGTCTTTGGAGGGTCCTTCTCCAATTCTCACTGATAGTCAGAGTGCCATTGCAGTGGCAAAGAATCCAGTGTTTCATGCTCGCACGAAGCACATTGAGGTTCACTATCATTACGTCAGAGAGAAGTTACATGCAGGAGAGATCAGTATGATCTTTGTGTCCACACATGACAACGTTGCAGATATCTTCACCAAAGCACTACCACGTGAGAAGTTCGAGGCATTTCGCAGTGCCCTGAACTTATATCCGTTTGGTGATTGATCAGCCTTGTACATGACATTGGCACTGCAGGGGGGTGTTGGAATTATATCTATAATTCAGTAGTGACCAATGTAATATAATAAGTTAGTTAGGGGCACTTTTCCCTCTTTTAGAGGTTTTTCCCCCTAACTGCAGTTAGTTCACTAACTATGGTTAGTGACTACTAAGGTTTTGTCACTATGACAAAACCTTATCTACACTACTTTGTGTTGTACTCTTTTACACACTCTATTGAGCAACTACAGTCTTTAAGCTTACGTCTCTCTCACTCTCTCTTGCTCTCACACTCTCTATCTATCTCCATTCCTTCAAGCCCTCCGTCCCGCACTAGATAGTACAGGTAGAGTTCGCCATGACATCTCTCCAGGTTCATACCATTTTTCCGAGAGTGACTTTGCTTCATGGAGTTTGGGCCTTACCTCACTGCAGACTTGCACTGGACGACTAGCAGAGAGTGGAGCTGATACAGGATGGTATGCATGCATATCCACATGGTTTGCCAGTCATGGTATTTAGATGGACTGGCTTCCCCCATTCCAGTTCAGCCATGGATCCCTCGAGATGAGATTAACTGTATCATACGGTTAGATCTCCAACTCCATACGTCTTGGACTTGGGAGGGGCGACCAAGAGTTCCCCACTAAGATCCAGTTTTATCACGACCACTTCTGAGAGTATCGGAGCCGCAACTAATCATTAGGCTCCAGTACCTTGAGAATATAGGAGACTCACATGCACTGAGGATGCCATTGGATAGATGTGGGTCTCATCACACGAGGTGGGGATTGAGGCAGGGAGAGCTATAGGCATACTTAGAGTGCAATTGATTTGCAGGTTATGCACACTGGGGAGGTTGAGACAGAGGAGCATTTCTTATGTGTATGTCCAGCCTACTCTGAGATCCGGGGACAATACTACTGCCTCAGGACTGGTCCAATCTCACGACTGATTTACTTCCATGACCATGTCTGCATTGGGCTCTATCTGATTGAGATGCGACGACACAAAGAGACGCTACGACAATAGATCAAAACAGTAGGAGCCGGCAGTGACTGAGCCACATGATGTTGACTTAAAGCTAGCACAAGGGCACGTCAGAGCTTTTACATATTTGAGTCTGCCCCGGGGCATAGTGGGGTGGAGGAGGAGTTAGCTGACATGTGGAGAATATGGATTAGTGGAGAGACGACACGGCGCTGTCGAGTGAGGGACGCAGTCACAACATGGAGAGTGACCAGAGCATGCATCCGGCATATCTCTGTCCTCCTTAGAGACCGCCAGCTTCACTCTTGACATAGCCCATTGGATACAAAGGTCGAGGAGACCACGCTCTCGGCCACAGCAAGGCACAGCTCGATAGATGTAGATCCGAGATATCTTTGCAGCCCACCCAAGAGACACCATGGTGCTGGGTTTTGGCTTTTGAGTTTTAGTTTTTATCCAGCTCCATTTTTGTTTGAGCATTTTGAGCTCTTTAGCTTAGTTTAGCATTGCGCTCAGCAGGGGCCCGAGCGCATCCTTTGCTCCAGTCCTTTGAGGCTTGTACGAGTTCTTTCTCTTCGGTGTACTTTGCACGTGAGGCCTCCCACAGAAGTGTGTGTATGTATATATATATATATATATATACATACAGGTAGAGTTCGCCATGACATCTCTTCAGGTTCATACCATTTTTCAGAGAGTGACTTTGCTTCATAGAGTTTGGGCCTTACCTCACTGCAGACTTGCACTAGATGACTAGCAGAGAGTGGAGCTGATACAGGATGGTATGCATGCATATCCACATGGTTTGCCAATCATGATAGTTAGATGGACTGGCTTCCCCCATTCCAGTTCAGCCATGGATCCCTCGAGATGAGATTAACTGTATCATACGGTTAGATCTCCAACTCCATACATCTTGGACTTGGGGGGGCGACCAAGAGTTCCCCACTAAGATCCATTTTTATCACGACCACTTCTGAGAGTATCGGAGCCGCGACTAATCATTAGGCTCCAGTACCTTGAGAATATAGGAGACTCACATGCACTGAGGATGCCATTGGATAGATGCGGGTCTCATCACACGAGGTGGGGATTGAGGCAAGGAGAGCTGTAGGCATACCTAGAGTGCAATTGATTTGCAGGTTATGCACACTGGGGAGGTTGAGACAGAGGAGCATTTTTTATGTGTATGCTCAGCCTACTCTGAGATCCGGGGACAATACTACTGCCTCAGGACTGGTCCAATCTCACGACTGATTCACTTCCATGACCATGTCTGCATTGGGCTCTATCTGATTGAGATGCGACGACACAAAGAGACGCTACTACGATGGATCAAACAGTAGGAGCCGGTAGTGACCGAGCCACTTGATGTTGAGTTAAATCTAGCACAACGGCACGTCAGAACTTTTACACATTTGAGTCTGCCCTGGGGCATAGTGGGGTGGAGGAGGAGTTAGCTGACATGCGGAGAATATGGATTAGTGGAGAGACGACACGGCGCTGTCGAGCGAGGGACGCAGTCACAACATGGAGAGTGACCAGAGCATGCATCCGGCATATCTCTGTCCTCCTTAGAGAGCGCCAGCTTCACTCTTGACATAGCCCATCGGATACAAAGGTCGAGGAGACCACGCTCTCGGCCACAGAAGGGCACGACTCGATAGATGTAGATCCGAGATATCTTTGCAGCCCACCCAAGAGACACCATGGTGCTGGGTTTTGGCTTTTGAGTTTTAGTTTTTATCTAGCTCCATTTTTGTTTGAGCATTTTGAGCTCTTTAGCTTAGTTTAGGATTGCGCTCAGCAGGGGCCCAAGCGCATCCTTTGCTTTAGTCCTTTGAGGCTTGTACGAGTTCTTTCTCTTCGGTGTACTTTGCACGTGAGGCCTCCCACAGAAGTATATATATATATATATATATATATATACCTATATATATATGTATACCTATATATATATATACCTATATGTATGTATATATCTATATGTATATGTATATATCTATATGTATATATATATATATATATATATATATATGTATATGTATATGTATATGTATATGTATATGTATATGTATATATGTATATGTATATGTATATGTGTATATATTTTTAGGTACATATATATATACATATATACATATGTATATGTATATGTATATATATACATATATATATATGTATATATATGTATATATAGATACATACATATATGTATATATATGTATCTATATGTATATATAGATACATATATGTGTATATATATATCTATATACAGGATTTTCAGAGATTTCTCTTTCAAAATTTGATCAAAATTGATTTGGTGATTCCGAGATGCACTTTTAGAAGGAATATGCCTAGTATCGGAAATTGCTTTCTCGTCGCAGGTGGAGGAACCCCTATCTATGAAAGGGGTTGGTGAATGGAAGAATTCCCGATCTGTCTATTCGATATCTCCATCCGTGGAAGACAGATTCCCACATTCCGATTGTGTTTCGGATATGAAGTTACCCCATAGTTTCCATCCAGAGGCTTCAATTCAAATCTTTTGTCGACAAGTCGAGGATGCTCCGTTTCTACATCCGCCGAGACTAACCCTTCGGGGTTGTAAAGAGTTGTCAGCAGGTTCTCCCCGGGAGGGGAAAAATGGTTTAGCTACCTTACTATGGAATCCCTACACGTACGAGATCGAATCGTTATTAATGCCTTCGCGGAAACATTTTTCCGGATTACAATCAGAGTCTTCTACATCTACATCCGATGGGAGAAATACTATTTGGAAGCAAATTGGTGCCGCTGGATTCAACTCAGAAGCATTGAAAGAGGATTCTTATCCCATCAAGAGTTCATGTATCCATTACGGAAGATATGAAAATTATTCTATCTTAGCTTTCGGGCGAACCATTTTTCTGGGATCTAGGCGTAATTGGAATTCCTCTTTGTTCCACTTAGTATTGAGTGAATCAGGCTGCCAGAAGAACACATCTCTTTTGCAATATAAGGGGAAGAGGTGCATCCGTCTGGTATCTATGTCCCTCCCCCTCAATCGACTGGGAGGGTGAAGTAACTAATTCCGCACCGAATGAGAGTCGTGTGTGAATGGGGGTATATAGGCTCGCAGATATATATACACACATATATGTATATACATATATATATATATATATATATATATATATACACATATATACATATATGTATATACATATATATATATATATATATATATATATATACACATATATACATATATATATATGCATGTATGCATATATGTACATACATATATGTATATATATGTATCTATATGTACATATAGATACATATCTGTGTATATATGTATCTATATGTACATATAGATACATATCTGTGTATATATGTATCTATATGTACATATGGATACATATATGTACATATATGTACATATCTGTGTATATATGTACATATATGTACATATAGATACATATCTGTGTATATATGTATCTATATGTACATATAGATACATATATGTGTATATATGTATCTATATGTACATATAGATACATATATATGTACATATACATATATACACATATACATATATATACATATATATTTCTATATATATCTATATATATATATAATCGGATATATTCTGATTGGAATACTTGCTGCGGATCCAGATAATGGCTATGCGAGTATGATAAGTTATACTTCTATCTACATATTCATGAATCTAGGGACTTTCGCTCGCATCACTTTATCTGGTTCATGAACCGGAACTGATCACATTAGGGATTATGCGGGACCATACATGAAGGATCCTGTTCTAACATGCTCTCTAGTTATACGTTTACCATCCCCAGGGGGTATCCCTCCATTAGTAGGTTTTTCCGGTAAACCCTACCCCTTCTGGCATGGATCGAAAGCTGGCTCGTACCCATTAGTTCTGGTAGCTCCCATCACGAGTGTCATTTCTATATATCACTATCTGAAGATAATTAAATTAATGTTCACCGAAGGGGGTGACACATCAACAATTTACATACAGGACCCATTAGTTTCTCCATCTACTTCGATTTCGAAGAGTTCCATTGAAATAGCTATATATATATCTATATATATATATAGATATATATATGTATATATGTGTATATGTGTATATATGTATCTATATGTACATATAGATACATATATGTGTATATATGTATCTATATGTACATATAGATACATATATGCATATATAGATATATATAGATATATATATGTATATATATGTATATGTTCATGTGTATATATGTATATATAGATACATATAGATACATATATGTGTGTATATGTATCTATATGTACATATAGATACATATATACACATATATGTATCTATATGTATCTATATATACATATATACACATGTACATATATATATGTACATATAGATACATATATACACATATATGTATCTATATGTACATATAGATACATATATACACATACATGTATCTATATATATCAATCTTATAGACCCTTCGATGTTTTGAAGACTTCAATAAACTGCACCACTCATGACATGCTCATCTAGAATGGGTTACACAGATGGCTAGGATTAGAGAGATATACACGTGGCCTGCAAAGTTTACCTGCAAGCCATAAGCCAATCCATACAGGGATAAAGCACTCATGAGTTGCGAAAAATCCCTCTCAATATTCAATTGAGTGAAGGAGTCATCAGCATAGTCTTGTGCAATCATGGGCTTTCTTTCATGTATCTCCAGACCATGCAAGGCATAAGTGTCGACAAGATGATCATTATAGCAAAGCATTGGATGAGTAGCTATTGCACATAGCAAAACACTAAGAGGGCATCTCTCTCTCTATCTCTGGCGTGCGCGCACACACCCACCTACCCCGGGAGACTACTGCTCGTAGTGGAAACTTTAGTACTACTTCATTGTGATGGCCATGGCGAATTCTCGAGTATACAGAGAAAACGGTTTTTCACTATGCAGTTTGTTGGCTAAATTTTAGTCCCTACAATAAACCCAAAAAGTGAACTGACATACAATTCAGTCCTTAAAGTAAAGGCTATGGGAAATATGAACTTGGTTTTTTCCATTAGATGCTTTCTCTGAAAAGACACATTAAATGCTGCTTTTCCTAAGAACAAATACTCTGGATGGCTGGGATGGACTGCCTGTGGTCGTTATGGGCTGGCATGCTGCTGTTGACATTTCTTGGGCTGCTCTGGGTGCATTAACATGGGTTGTAGCTGCATGTGACATCCCCTTTGCTGAGGCATTTTTCCAATAAATTATGGAAAAGGTGATTTTGTAGTATGCTTAGGATGGGCGGGTGTTTGTGTGGTGTGGTGTCTGTACTGATGTCCATGCATTATATGGTGGGCTTGAATGGTTTTAAGCATTGCGGAATTTTTGCAAGATATAGTGCATAACTGTGTTATTGAGTTGGACTAGTGCTACATTTTCCTTTTTGAATATGGATGGGTTCTCTTTACTTAGCATTGCTAGAGTCTTATGTAAGTCCTTATTTTGTAGTTAAGGTCTAATATTTTCCAAGGCTTTTGATTAAGCAGAAGTCGTTTTGTTAGCATTACAAGCAAAAGAACTAGTCATATTTTATAAAATTGCAAAAATTGCTTGTGATGTTTGTGGTTTCTTCCCATTTATCCTGCTTGAGAAATCAATTGGTTGTGCATTGCAGGGCGGGCATCTAAAAACTCCGGATGGTGGATGCTTGGCTGTCGTTTTACGCACTGGATTTGAGACTAGCCAAGGAAAGTTGATGCGAACAATACTTTTTTCTACAGAGAGGGTAAATTACGTGAAAGAGAGTTTTCTGTGGATGCTGTTTGAGAGCATTTGCAAGACAGAACAATGCAATTTGGAAATGCACTTTTTAAAGGCGATGTAGATGTAGACTCCTGTGCTTGAGGGGTCTCGTTCGAGTGTTGTGCTACAGAGAGTTGTGGAATCATAATCACTTCTTTAAAGAGAGAAAAATGCACCTTAAATTAAATGTTTGTTATAATGTTTATCCATTTGGCTATTCAATTTGAGCTTAGTCATGATTTTAAAACCAGGTGACTGCGAACAACTGGGAAAGTGGGCTTTTCATATGTTTCCTGGTTATTTTTGCACTGGTTGCCGCTGGCTATGTTCTCAAAAAGGTATTTTCTGAATGCCTTGTCAAGTTCTTACTATTACACAGTAATGCTGCTATTAGGCTGGCAACAACCATCTTTTGAAAGCAAACTGCAAATGGGTCAAAATTTCACCACTTAATATAGCATTAAAAGTTGATTCTTTTCTATTATTGCTCCGAACTTGCAAGAATTGTGTATTGTTCTGCTAGATGCTTCTTGATACAGACACTCATTCTGTAGGATCTAATATTCTTCATAATTCAACATGTTATTTGCAAAAGAAAACTTTTTTATTTGTCAATTTTGTTGGAAAGTTCACCTCCCCATCTGTAAGCCCCCATATGAGGAGAGCGTGTGGGAGGTAGACCAGGGGATATTGGGGCTGTCACATGGGCAGCACAGGAGCTGCCATGTGGGAAGCACACAGAAAAGGCAGAGGCTGCCACATGGGCAGCACACAGGCTGCCATGTGGGCAGCTGTCAAAGCAGGATCAGTGGGCTGACAGATGAGCAGCATGGCAGGCCAAAAGGCCCTGGCAAAGGCCATGGGCCTGCAAAAGAGGCGCACAGGTGGCGGCATGAGCGGGCTGTCTGCAACGGAGATGGCACAGAAGGGCGGGGCAGACCAGCAGATTGGCTCGGCCACATGGAGGCCAGGTGGAGTAGCAAAGGGGGCTGCTAGTGGGCAGTGATATGCCTTATATAGGGCTGGGTCCTTGCCTTGATTGGAGGGCCAAAGCCCTACAAGTGTGGGCCAAAGGGCCCCGGTTTGAGAGCCCTTAAAGGGCTGGACCAGCAGTAGACTGGTCGGCCAGTATGAAGCTGCCTGGTCGGTTTTCTTTTCAGCCCCTTGGGGGCTATATAAAGGGGCCATTGTGCAACAGTTGAGCAGAAAGAGGAGCAGACAGGAGCAGCCTGAAGGCATTCCCTTTGGCCTCATCTTGGAGGTATGAAGGTGTGCTGCAGACTGAGCTCCCAAGGGCTGGACCTTGGCTGTCTTCTAGGGCAGCAAGGTGTTGTGATCTGGACGGAGAGTCTACATATGCTCGAGGTATGCTCGAGGTGCAGCACTCGGGCTCGAGTCTAGAGATAGCCGGCGGATAGGAGAAGCACCTTGTGGTAAGATGCTTTGGTGGGACTTTGGATCTATCTCTCTTTTTTTGTGTCCATATTTTTGGACAGAAATATAAGTTTTTGGTAGCTTCTATATCTGGCTGGTTCATTGTCTATTGATGAGTCTGCACATCTATGTGATGCACATTAAGTAAAGAAGTTTGTGATTCCACACCCCACACACACTGTGTGAGCTCCTGGGCTATTCTACCAGTCTTCCGCTGTGCCTACCCTCTGGTTGTCCATTTCTAACAAATTTATCATCTCAAGTTATGCATGTCCCTGTGAGAAAGCTGGTCTTCGAAATTTCTTTCGAATGCATCTCTAGCTGCATCGTTTTGTGAAGGTGCTGCAGATTTGGAAGGAGTCGTCAGGTCACCTGCTCCAGCTATATTTAGTCAACTTATTGATATGTCGTGCCACAGCCTGCACATTCTTTATAAGGCCTGTGTGATTTTCTACTTCATGATGTGTTTTCAATAATGTTCTTGAGCGAGTTCTGAGCATTAATGTGGAGACGTATCACCAAGAGAATTGCACTTCAAAGCTGCAACCTATCCCGCTAACCTCTTTGAGAGAGAGTTAGGGCTCAAGAAAAAGGGATTGTCACCCAATTACATGCATTACTAGATCTATATTGAAGGGCTAATGATACTAATGCAATCATACTTTCTTTTCCAGTACACTTCCGTAGATTGGGGTGTGTTCAAATTCTGTTACTAACAGTTTGATACAGAGCAACTGCAAGCTTAAATTGGGTGCTACTTTGTCATGGTTGGGTATGTTACATGACTTGGCCATAGATGCGTGAGCGCTAGATTGGTATTTAAATTGTGCTTTCTGACTTTATATTCTGTGTACTAGTGGAAGAATGAGGTGACCTTTTATATGGGGCAAGTGGTATACATTTTGTCGCATTAGCCAATTGACATCTGAAACCTAAACCAGACTTCAAACCCAGATTTTACACACGATTCCAGTCTTCTGATCAATTCGAACTCTAGAGAATGCACCCACAAGCAGCTGGAAATTGATTCACAGCTCTGGAATACATTCGCAGCTCCTTGGAATGAATTGCACTTGCTAGGATACTTCATCTGGTGCCGAAATCACAAACAACGGACTTTATTGCAATAGAATAACTTTGTAGAACTGGCTCACAGAGGAGCATGAGGATGAAAACAATTATCAATACAAGTGGGAGCCTAGAGGCCTTTATTTTATAGACTAGGTATTTATTTTTAGAAAGCATGTGCTTCCTAAAAGTTGGGCCTGCTTTTCGTGCCTAAAATAGGTGCTTTTCTCTAGAAAGTCGAGCTTTCTCCAAAATCTTGGGCTTTCCCTAAACGCAGGCGCTTTTCTCCATAGAGTGGGGTGTCTTTAATGCTTTAAGCTCAAGTGAGCCCTTCATAAATTGGGGCGCCACTTATCTTGTGCTTTTCCCCTTAAAAAGTGGGGGAATTGAGCACACTCTAAAGTCTTGCATCTTGCACAAACAATATTCAACACTTAAGCCCATTAGAGATTAGCCAAATGCATGCTCTAACTTGTACTATCTGATGAGGGATTGAGGTCTTGCTCGGAATTATCCGGGACCCCATAATCTTACCTTAGGGATTGTTTCTAGCGGTGTTGGTACATATGTTGGCAAGCTTTTGTATATCTACTCTGTCTTGGCTGTAGATCTGCGATGAATGTCGGCGAGAGGGGGCATCCCTACTTCACCCCTATCGTGCTCTCCACCCAACCTGACAAGTCTTCAGGGGCACATACTTTTTCTCTGACCGACTCATATAGACTCATCACCTCCCAGATCATGACATCTGGAATCTACATGTTTGTAGTTGTCTGATCATGCGAGATTGTGTCAAAGGCCTTTGGAAAGTCTACGAAGCAAGCGCAGGCGTTCTGGGATCTCGATCCACCTCCTCAATGACTGCTCGCAGGGTGAAGATATGATCAAGAGTGGAGTGCTGTCTCTTAAAGCCAGTGTGTCCCAGTGCTCTCTGTCTGTGTGCCCTATGTAGGAGCTGATCTCTTGCTCAAGTATCGACCCATAGATCTTGGCCACTGTGTGACCAATCATGAGAGTGCGATAGTTCCTAGTATCCATGGGATCTCCTGCTTTGTATATCGGCACAATGGTGGTAGCACTCCAAGCAAGGGGAAGCCATGACACACAGCATGATTGAACATTGTGCTAAGATCGGGGCCTAGACCTCCTTTCCATGTGCGAAGTGCTCAGTGCATAGCCCCTCATGATCTTGGGCTCTCCAGTTGTGGAGCCGGCGCAATGCAGTCCTCATATTTTGTGGAGTGAATAACATGCATGTGGTGGGCCGGGGGGGAGAGACGATATGATTGTATTAAAGTCCTCTTGAGACCCTTCATGATCTACGGGACTGGTGATCACTATCAATAAACTGAGAGAGAGAGAGAGAGAGAGAGAGAGAGAGAGAGAGAGAGAGAGAGAGAGAGAAGTAGAAGTAGAGTCTATTAAGGTCCTCGAGGGGCCAAAAATGACCCATGGGACCCATCTCAATACAATGTAAAATAGAGTCTCCTCAAGGAGAGGGGTCAAGAGTCTATGAGTTCCTGACGCGAGGTAAAAGGACGAGTGACAAAAGATCCCAATGCTGCCGGAGAGGTAGTAGAGAGAACTGATGTCAGCTGAGCGGAGTCCTCCAGTATCTGCTAGTAGTCCTTCGTGATATGTGCATATCGGGGGCACTGTAGAGCCACATGTGCCTCCGTCTCAACTGTCTGCATGTCACAAAGGGTACAGACTCTAGCATGTCTGGGCTGATGCATCCAAGCTCCCTTCTCAATTGCAAATGTATGAGATCTGGTACGAAACCTGGCTATGTTTCTGCGATATAGAAGGGGGATAGGTGTGCTAATATAAGGCTGAGCATGAGTCTCTATGGACATGTATGTAGACCAACATGTGGGATTTATGTTGTCTTGGTAATATTCCAGCTTTACCCTCTTTTCACTTGTCAGCCAGTGGCAAAGTGCTCAGTAAAGACAATTGAAACTCTTGCATGGTGATCTTTTCAGGCGGCATGGTCAAATATGCTTCCACTTTCCATTTGCTGAACCATTTTCTTATGTCGGTTGCCCATCATGTACAGATGATCTTACTTTTGTGGTTCTTTTGAAGCTTTGTGCTGGCATTCCATGCTTTATGAGGCAACCTATCAGGTTGCATTTGTTGCACCTCTATTAGGTATTGATCAGTGCATGAAATTCAATTGGCCTCCTTCCCGTTTCCAACAGAAGTACTGGGTATGGAGTAGTGGGTTTGACACCAAGGTGTTGCCGTAAGAAAGCCTTTTGCATTTTCTCAATATCATTCCATGTAGAGGCTGAAATACTGCCTCCCCATACTTCCACTCCATATAATATTGTCTGTACTACATATGCATCAAACAATACATTTCGAATTTTCCAGTTCCTGGTGTCAGTGTGCCTGCAGTCATTCTCAAACTGGTAGTACTTCCCCCAGCCAGTGTCCATCCTTCTGTGTATACATTGCCACCATCTGTGATTTGCCGGGATATCAATCCCTAAGTATTTGAAGGTGCTGACATACTCTGTCACTCAATAATCTGTCCAACAAAGGTGATCTCAGGGGGATGTTCTCGCTGATTGGTACAGACTTCCATCATCTTTCTTTTTCCGACATTCACTTGCAGCCCACTTTCCCTACAGAAAGTCTTGAGCACTTGTAAAAGTTTGTGCATAGAGTCCGGATCGCATGCAAAAAGAATTACATCATCTGCGTATAGCAACATTAGCACTGTCCATAGTCCCAAATGCGGTCCTTGCAACCCTTCCTCTGTTGCAAATTCATTGATGAGTTCCTCCAGTTGATCAATGCATATTCCAAACAAGGTAGGTGATAGAGGGCAGCCTTGCTTCGCTCCCATATTACTCTCAAACACATCTGACATACCTTGTGCTTGTTTGAGTCGGCATAATACCTTTTCATAGATACAAGAGATGCCTACTCTCGAGGCCAATGTCTCGAGGCCAATGGGACTCCTATTGCATGCATTCTCTTCCATAGTCCTCCTCTTGGAACTGTGTCAAATGCTTTCTTGAAATCCACAAAGCAACAAAATAAAGTGCACCCTCTCAATCTGCACTCATCCATGAGGACTCTCAAGGTAATAAGGTGGTCGGCTGTCCCGTGCTCCTTGCGAAAGCCTGCTTGTCTAGTGGCCCTTTTCTGGGCCTCTTCTGCCCATGAGCTAATTTTCATTTCAAGCATTGTAGGCCATCTTCTCCTGGTTCTAGTGATGCCCTATGGGCCATGGTATGTGCCTTGTAGGCATAGTTATAGGCATTTATAGTTTTAGTGCCTTTTATGCCTCATAGGACATTTAGTCCTATGTGACACCTAGGACACTTAGTCCTAGGGTCTACCTTCAAGTACTATGTACTTCTCTTTTCATCTAATCTAGTTGACATGACGGCTAATATCTATCGACTCTTGAATCTTGTGCTTGCTCTCTCGTTTATCGATCCTTCAGTGGTATCAGAGCCCAGGTTTTACATTTATCTTCCAGCTCTCCTCAGCCTCCCGAGTCCTCCATTGCTCATTGGGAGTCTGCTGCTCTGCTGGTCGTCACATTTCCAGCCTGTTCGAGGCTCTTCAGCTGCTGTCCAAGCTTCCAGAGTCTTTTTGTCGCCATAATTTGCCTCATTGCTGTTTCCAGGCTGAGGCGATTGCTTTTAGGTCCTGCTGCAGCATTTTCGAGGTCTCCTACAGCACCCGTGGCCATCTGTTGCCATTTTTTGTGCTGCAGATCACTTCAACCAGACTCAGATCCAGGCGCCCAGCTCCCGCGACCTCTCTAGAGTCATTTGCAGGAGGCGTCCTGCTGTCGCGACCTGTCCAGAGCCCTTCACAGGAGACACTTGCAGCCACGCACTCATTTCGAGGTGTTTGAGGGTTGTTCCAGCTTTGCTCCAGCCGCCTTTTGCACTTCAACTTGCTGCAGCAGCACCGTGGTCTGTCATATTCTACCTACAGAGGTCTTTTGGGTCTCAGCCTTAAGTTCAGGGGACCAGAAGCTGATTTACAAGCAACATTTGCTGTCTCTTACTATTTTTTGACAATTTTTACTGTCAAATCCTAATTTCCAACAGGAAAATTTACGGCTTTTGACATTTGGACCTTCAACCTGTCAATACAACACTTTGGACAAGGTTGACAACTGAAATCCTTCTAAAAATTGAAGGTTTCAGTAAAATTCAGGTTCAGGACTGTCACATTGTGCCACGTCATCACTCAGGCCAACAAAATTTGGGGCTTTTGTGTTGGGAGCTCAATTTCAGCTGGTATCTCTGTTCCTATCTATTGTTGGTTCACAGGTATTTGGGACAGTAAGACATATTTTTGCAGTTTAAAGCCTTGAGGCTATCCTTTGGTCACTTTGTTAGTGCATTTCTATCAGTACTATTTACAATGGCTGGGAACAATCATGACTTATTTGGTATTCTTTGTGAAGATGATAAATTGGATGGGACCAACTATACGATGTGGTCTTATCTCATGAAACATATTCTTGTTGCAAGGCATTTTTGGAATATTGTTTCTGGGGTTGAATACGAGGCCAGCCAATGCTACAGTGGCTGCTCCTACTGCTGGTCCCTCTGCAGAGGGTACTATTCCTGATGCCTTATCTTCTAGCACCCCTGCTGCTGCTCCCCCAACTCAAGAACAATCAAGATGGGATGCAAGAGATGCAAATGCACATTCTTGTATTGCTTTATCATGCGAGAGAATCATTATTCCACACATCCGATCTTGCAGGCAGCAAAGGATGCTTGGGACAAATTGGCTTCTCTTTATCAGATTTGCAATGAGGCACGTGTTGCATATTTAAGAAGGCAATTGCAGGAAGTCAGTATGAATGAAGGTGACTCTATGGATGCATACCTGACAAAGGTCAAGGACCTCATGGAACAACTTGCCAATATTGATGAGGTGGTGCCAAATTCTCAGCTTGTCAGTACCACATTGAATGGACTGCCAGATACATATAAAGGATTTGCTACAACCCTTCGATTAGTGGCCATGGGTAATCCAGACCACTACTCTTTTGATCAGCTAGTCACTTTGCTTTTGCAGGAAGAGCAAAGTCGTGCTAATAGACAAGCCATTATTCCTGGGGAGAGTGAAGCGTAATGTGGAGCAGTGTATGACACCTCCGAAGTAGGTGTCATGAGTGGTGCGAGAGCTATAACAGGAGAGGAAGGGAAGGAAGCAATTGGCACCACGGGCATGAGACTGATAGTGGCTGTAGCCGTAGCTGGGGATGTAGAGGCTGTAGCTGAAACTAGTGCTGAAGTGGAAGCTGAAGTCGAGAGCGAGGATGTAGAGGGAGCTGAGACTGGAATTGGAACTAAGACTGAAGCGGGGGCTGAGGTCGAAGTAGAGATAGAGGGAGTTGAGGCTGGAACTGAAATTGAAGCGGGGGCTGAAGTCGGAGTAGGGATAGAGGCTGAAGCTGAGGCTGAGGTGGGCCCCGCCTTTGCTTTGCTGTCAACCCCGAGTCCACTTCGGTTGACGTGCGTGTTCACATCCTCAAGTTTCAATTGTCTGTTGTTGTTTTTTTGTTGTTGTCGTCTTTCTTGGCTTTATCCGTCTCTTTCTGGGCTTTTGCCATTGCCTTGGACTGATTCGTGTCCCCTTGATGCAGGTTTTAGTGTGCGATCGGGAGTGGGAGCACAGGCTCCCCCCCATGGTGGGAAGCACACCCAGGATGAGGGAGGTAGGGTAGTTGGAGGTGGATGAGGATGGAGAGGCGAAGGAGGAGCTGCAATGTTGAGGGCAGCCGGAGGTGGAGAGGTGAAGGAGGGCGGGAGGGAGGGGCTATGAAAAGGTGGAGGAGAGGCGGCGCAAGAGGCAGGCAGGGGCGGACGGGCTGCGGGGGCAGCGGGCAGCACGGGGGGCAGCTCCAGTGGACGGCAAGGAGCTGCGCGGGGTGTGTGGAGTGGGAGAGCTCAGCAGCGTGGTGGGCTGCACGGATGTGGGGCGGGCTGGGGCTGAGCAGCAGGCCAAGCGTGGGGAGGGCGGAGCAGCGGGCCAAGAGCGGAAGCTGCTTGCGGGGCAGCAGCGGGTCGGGAGCGGAGGGGCGGGTGAAACATGAGGGTGTACGGGTGGGCGGAGTAGGAGCGGAGGGGCGGGCAGAGCAGGACCGGAAGGGCGATTAAGGCGGAGAGAGCAGGGCGAGAGGGGCGAGCAGGAGCGGAGGGGTGGGGCAGTAGCGAGCAGGAGCGGAGGGAAAATGATGGGGCCATAAATTGAAATTTGGCTTCACGTTGAGAGAGAGAGAGAGAGAGAGAGAGAGAGAGAGAGAGAGAGAGAGAGAGAAGGGGGGGGGGGAATGATGAGGCCATAAATAGAAATTTAGCTTCTTAGAGAAACACCATTAATTAGGCCAATGCCCCTAGGGGCAGGCCAAAAATTCAAACACTCAAAGCTAGTGCATTCTTAAGCGTCTGTAGAAGTACAATCATGAAAGTAACTCACCACAAGCCATTGTGGGCTTGCTCAGGCCCTTGCTAAGTGCTAAACTAATAATCTAAAAAAAACTCAAACACTCAAAGCTAGTACTTCAAATACATGTCCAGGTGCCATGTGCGGCTCCAATGAGATTCAAAGATGTCTCGTAATCGTGTCTGGGCGTGGTCTCCGTGATCTCTGTATCCAGTGGGTAATATTAAGAGTGGCACCCTGACTCGGACGATCACCTTTGAGTTAGGCCAAGGATGGGATGGATCTCTATTGTGCACGCTCTAGTCAACTTGTGCATCGTGTGTGATCTCTGTGTCTCTGGTTCCACCACTCTGCGTCGTCTCTTCTTGTTGATCCATGCTACCCTCGTCGACTACCTCCTCCTCTACTCCATTGTGTGTTGGGTCGGACTTGAATGCATAGAAGTCGATGACATGTTGCTGTGCACGATCTGTCTTCTGTGGTACTGTCACCTCCTGCTGTTTGATCTGCTGTAGTAAGATCTCTGTGTGTGGCTGCATCTCCATGAAAAGGAGACCAATGTAGAACTAGTCATGGAAGTGGAACAACTGGGCGAGTGGCCCCAACCATGACCCTTCTAAAAGAGACAAGGGTTTTGTCTTTGGATCTCATAGTAGACGGGGCAAGTACAGAGGAAGTGCTCTGTCTCCACCTCTGTCATTGTGCATAACCTGCCATCTGTTTGATGGTGATTCTCAATGCATGCGAAACCCGCATTTGTTCGATGGCAATTCTCAATGTGTGCGAAACCGGTCTATCCTCTAGAAACTGGGGTCTGATAATCACTACATCCTCTTATACACTTAGGAAGTGGTCTCGATAGAATTGGTTTTTGGGGGAAAATCCTAGTTCTCCTCCCATGTCTGTGATGTCTAGAGCTGGATACCATATGATACGGTTGATCTTATCTCATGGTATTCAGAGGGATGGGGCATCCAAGCTATATTAGAAGGGGGGGAGATAGTCCATCTGCCCTTGATTGACAAACCATCTAGATATGCGTGTGTACTGGGCTGTGCTAACCCCACTCTGGACTAGTCGTCTGGATGATCTAGTGCCAACCTTGGTAATCTCCAGCTAGGCAAGGCCCAAACCCTGTGAAGATATGTCACTGTTTGTAATCTGAAGATGGCATCGATTTAGAGTGGTGTCATAGCGAATTTTGCTTGTATGATCTGATGGGGGACCAAGGGCTTACTCCAAATCATCTTGTATCCCATAATCACCTGTAGTCTCTCGAATCTCTGCCAATTTGTGCCAACAGGTCACTCTTCAGAAGGGTGTTGCATATACATGGCTGTCGGCCTCACAAATATATCAAATAGACATCCCTTTGTTGGAGGGTCCTTGAAGTGTGCCTGAAAGCACCGTCTCTTTAGTCGAGCCAAAGCTCCTTGCACATGTGTGATTCATGCCTTGGCTGCATGAGTCATCGTGAAAATTGGTCCCACGAAGAGTGGGTGTATGACTTTACGATCCCAAACCGGCTCCTCTCGGTAAGTGAAGCTGTGTCGATGAAGTATTGCCCATGAGGTGTTGAAGATCATAACCTTGGTCTTTCCAAGGGTGACTGTTAGGTGTCTCTCTTTGCAAAACGCCTCTAGGGCCTCTAGGTGTGTCATAGGCCTACCGTTGAAGAGATACCTTAGGTGATCAATGAAACTCATGATCTCATCAAAGAGGGTTGGTGAGAGGGGGCATTGCTTCACTCCGATCATGTTCTCAATCCAATCCGACAGGCCTCCAGGGGCTCGTACTGTTCCTTTGACTGACTCATATAGGCTCATCATCCCCAGATCATGTCCCTTGAGATCCGCATCTCCTGGAGGCCCCTAATCATGCGTGCCCGTGGGACTATGTCAAAGACCTTTTCAAAGCTTACAAAGCAGGCATAAACTTTCAGGGATCTTGATCTCACCTCCTCGGAGACAGCCCGTTGGGTAAAGATGTGGTCAAGAGTGGAATGCTGCCTCTGGAAACGAGCTTGTTCCCAAGCTAGCTGCCCATGTGCCTCTGTGTAAAGAGCTGATCTCTCTCTCTCTCTAGTACCGATAAATAGATCTTGGCCAGTGTGTGGCCAATCATGAGGGTGTGGTAGTTCCTTGTGTCCATGGGGTCCCTTGGTCGTGTCCATGGGATCCCCAGCTTTGACAATGGTGGTGGTACTCCAAGTAGGGGGGAGCCATGGCATACTGCATGGTTGAACATATGCACCAAGATTGGAGCCAAAATGTCCTGCCCATGTGCAAAGTACTTAGTCCGCGACCCTCACGGTCCTACTCTTTCCGGTTGTGGAGCCGGCGCAGTACAGCTTGAATGGTCTGTATAGTAAAAAGGATGGATGTGGTGGGCTTGGGTAGAGAAAACATATCAGGTTGTGTGTGGATCGAGACATCGTAGAGTGAGGTTGCCTGTGTGAGCCAGACGCTTGGATATCTGATGGGGATGGTGGCTTACCCTCAAAGAGAAGCCCCCATGCAATAGTGGGATCCCCTCCTCGAAAAGAACTTATCATTTCATCCATCGTATTGTAAGCACGTTTCTTATGGCGTGTCAAGCGTCGTGATATCCGCTGCGCCTCACGCGTTGTAAGGTGTCCCAAAGGTGAGATCTCATTTCTCGGCACTCATCATCAAACTATGGGTTTCTGGGGCATCTTCCCAGCTAGGGGCCATGTTGTAGATCTAGTCGTTGGGAAAGGTCTGGCGGCGGCAGCTTGAACCTTTGATATCTACCACCGATCTATGCGAGAGTATCTTTAACCCAAAGGTTTTTCATTTCCTATAGTTGCATTAGATCAAAACAATTTAGTTTAAAATTCTCAACAAATCTCTATTATCAATACATCTCTAGTTCTTCCTATCCCATAACTCTGGTTAACACCTTAAACCCTTTTTGTTGAGATGAACAACCCCTTTTAGGGAGGCATCCTTTAGAGGTAAATCTCTTCAATGGTAGAGAACAAGATTGAGTCTCTACTCATGAAGGTCCCTGCTTTTTAGGAGAAAACCTTCCATAGAAAATGTGGTCTAATTGTTTCCCATGCTTTCCACATTGCTTTCCAAAGCCCCAACCCATTTGAAGTACAAGGTTTTGAACCCAAAAAGGCAATAATTACAAAAAGTACTTTCAGTGTTTACATCTAAGAGGCTTTATTTTGGTTAGGTTTCTTCTTACCAAAGTAGACCAGATAGACTCTTTATCATTAGGGCCTTAAGCAACCATTGGCCCATGAATCTGGTATAGAATCTCTCTTTATTCACTATCTCCAAACCTCCTTTGTTCTCAATCATTTTATTTATCCAACTTTAGTTCATCTTCTCATGCTGGTATCCTTCCAAGAAGGGGTTAGATCAGATCAATTCTCTATTCAAAAATTTTCTATGGAGCGGTGAACTTGGTCGAAGGAAGATATCCAAAGTCAAGTGGGAATTTTGTGGGAGGTCGGTAGATCATGGGACATGTGGCTCATATAGACAGCATTAAGGACATGGTCAAAGTGCATCTGAACATGGGTGGGGGTCGGCAGGTCTCATCCCTTGGCTGGTGTGGTGGTCGATATGTTGAATGACAGATAGGAGAGATCATTGCCAAGTGGGGTGGAGGGACATTGCTCTCTCTCTCTCCTCTTCTCTCTCCTATGAGCTGACTCCTAGTTGTATCCTATCACTCTCGGCAGCCCTCTCAATGGGCTCTCATGTGTCTCAGTATTACAGTTCCACACTGCCATACTCTTCGCCCCCCTCCCATGAGCCCGATATTGTCATGTGCTGTCCAGCTCCCCTTCTTCCCTTTTTGCTCTCTCACGATAATCAATTATCATTGTATGCAGCCCACTACCTTCCTCCGATGCTCTTGTGAGATCATCTCCCAAAACATCTTGGTACCCTTCGCTCATGCGTGACCCGTTGTGGTCTCAGGGTTATGGCCTTGCAGCGAATAAGTGCCACTATCACCCCTGTGGGTCGCGTCTTTGGTCTAGTAAGCATGGAGGGAAGGTCCTCTAATATTTTATGTGCCTTGGTTCACTGGCGAGTCTGGTGTATCTCTGGCTCGGGTCCGCGCGTCCATTGTCTCTGTAAGTCTTGCTGTTAGGTATCTGGCTGGAAAGACTCAGTGATCATGCTTTGAGAGGAGTCTAGCCGTGTACTCTGATCTCGCCTACGTGTTGAGAGTAACGACTCCTTGTGTCGGATGGCCTCATGAATGAAGAGTGCCAAGCATCTTTGATCTGGGTAGGAGAGGAGACTAGATAGGGATCCAAAACCATCCCTGAAGAGGCAGTGATAGTGACGTCGGATTTCATAGTACATGGGGCATCTGAAGCCGAAGTGCTCCTTTGACTCGATCTCTCGATGATCGCATGGAGCGCAGATGCGAGCCTCTTTGGGTTTGCCCTCCGCTTCACCACTCTCAATACGGAGGCGGTGTGACAAAACATGGAACTGTCCAACCGATGTCGTCAAGGAGTGTGGGAGGTGGATCCGTGTGTATCCTGGTGGATTGATGAATCCCTCTGCCGAAATCTGCAGGTAGTGGTCTTTGTAGAAGCTGAGCTTGACAGGGAGCTCCCGAGGTGCCAACCAAGTCCTAAAAGTGTGTCAGTAGGAGATCTCTCGGATGACCTGGTTCACGTCATGGTATGTAAGTGGGATGGAGGGGGCCTCGATGTTGTATTGGAAGAGAGCTAACCTGTCTATGTGTAGTCCCAAGCTCTCAAACCATCTACATGTGCATGCATACCAACACCTTTGATTGCCTTTTGCCGCCGGTGCGGTGGATGAGGGCAAGGCCAACCAAGGAAACCTGTGTTGCCCTGTGGTGCAAGAGCCATACTGTTTGATGCGGTAGAAAGAAAGAAAGAAAGACATATTAACGTCCTCGGAAAGCCTTGCAGGCCTATGGGACAAAGTGCAAAACACACCATAACTCATACAAGCCACAAAGGGCTGGAGCAAAGGGCACCCGAAGGCCCTTGCTGAGCACTACGCTGAAAAAAAAAAAAAAAAAGAAACTCAATAGCTGAAGCAAAAGATCACATGCTATTTGAGGTAGGCTGAGATTGGAATTGGAACTCAGAATCCGAAACCCGGTACTGTGATGGCACGCCTATGAGCAATGAAAATGTCTCAAATCTACGTCTGTCGGGCTGTCTTATGCTGTGGTGGTGGAGGGGGGCTTGGTCTTCTCGATCTCTAAACTCGTTGAGCTATGTTCAGAGTGACCTGTTGTCTTGGGCGGTCTCCTCTGAGGAAAGCTGTAATAGGTCTGACCTCAATAGAGGGTGCTCTGGTCGCTCTCCGTGTTGCGAGTGGCCTCTGCACCCCTCTCTCAGAAATCCAGACTGCCCGATTATCGGCTAGCTCCTCCTCCTCCATCCCACTGTGTCTTGGGGCTGACTCAAAGACATAGAAATCTGTGACCTACCGCTGTGTCTGATCAGCATTTGTATCCTGTGGTCTAGTCACCCCCTGCTGCTCTCTAATCTGTCGTCGGAGCAGGGTCTCCTTGTGTTGGCACATCAAGGTGTAGCAGGGATAACGTGACAACCTGAAACGCCACATCAAGGTGTAGTGGGGATGCTCCGAACTCAGCCAGGACTATCCGATGTGGGGCTGAGGGCTTACTGCGAATCATCTGTGAGAGCATGTGAACCTGAAGCCTCTCAACTTGATCCCACTCTGTCTCTAATAGGTCTGGCCCCCAAAAAGGGCTGCCATGCATACCTGCTGATCGGACCGAGTCAAAGAGAAGTTTTTTGGTTTGGGAGTCCTGGAAGTGAGAATGAAGCATTGTCGCTCGAGTCTGGCCAATGTAGTGTACCCCTACTCAGTCAGTTTTGTAGTGCTGGTTGCATCATGAAGATCAGGCCTAGAAAAGGACCCTCAAGTATGTGTAGGATGCAACCACCATCACCGGTAACTCTCCTAGGGTGAAATGCTCGCTGTGCATGGCTGTCTGGGACATGTTGAGAGAGAGAGAGAGAGAGAGAGAGAGAGAGAGATGATATGGTTCTATCAAAGTCCTCTTCTTCAGGATCTATGGGATTTGAGACATTCAGGATCTTTTACATCCGGTGAAGGAAAATATTATAGACTTACTACATAGTTAGTACTTGATGCGCTAGCTTGTGTGCTGTTCCAAGTATCTTGTTGCGGTGTTACAAAACTTCTTTTAGATAACTCCCTAGCTTTGTAGCTAGGTGCTCTAGCAGAATTTCCAGGCTGCCTCTGTTGTCAGCATATCTTTCTGTGCATAGGCTGGGCATCTTAGGAGTACATGCTGCCATCTCACACGTTTCTTTGTAAATTCTTTTTGCAGGGTTTGGAAGATCCATCACGGAGCAAATATAAACTTTTTCTGAATTGTTCTCTTATCATAACCTCTGTCATACCACCTGAATTACCAATGGAGCTTTCAATTGCTGTTAATACTTCGCTGATTGCTTTAGCAAGGAAAGGAATATACTGTACAGAACCATTTCGAATACCATTTGCTGGGAAGGTTTGATCCCAAGCCTTTTTTGGCCTGAAGTTAGGTTCTGCTTGCTCGTTATCTCAGGAGTCAGTTGTCCTTTTCAACAGGTTGATGTGTGTTGCTTTGACAAGACAGGAACTCTGACAAGTGACGATATGGTACGCCAACTTTGAATTAAACATATCAGTCTTATTTAAAGTGCTTCCATCTTGTTGATCGAATGTTCATTTTTTGAAACAGGAGTTTCGCGGTGTTGTTTCTTTGAATGGGAGTGAACAGCTTGAAACAGATTCTAGCAAGCTTCCTGAGCAGGCTGTGCAAGTGTTGGCTGCTTGTCATGCTCTCGTTTTTGTGGACAACAAACTTGTAATGTTCTCAAATTTAAGTTCTTTTCTTGCTATGTATTAGTAAGGGCAAGATTAGAGTAGGGGCATGATGTTGATTTGTGAGATGGAATGCATAGTGAGTGGCTTTTTATGTTATAACAGACTAGTTGCAGATTTCTTTATGTCTGATAATCACTTTTTCTGACCAATTTTTGGCAGGTTGGTGATCCTCTAGAGAAAGCAGCTTTGAAGGGAGTAGATTGGGCTTATACTTCTGATGAGAAGGCCGTTCCACGCAAGTAAGTGCTGTCATGCATGTTCAGATCGACACGTATTTTTTAGTAGAATTTGAAGTCCACATGATGCAGTAATTTCTGTGCTGGTAAATATCTCCTTAGAAGACTCAAGGCACATGTGAACTTTTGTTTTGCAGCATGTGTTAAATGCCCAAATTTATACAAATGCAATCTTGAGTAATTGTTAAAAGCATATATTTTACTCAGATCACTATTTTGGTCAAATGCAACCAATAGGATTCCATTGAAAAGATACTTTTGTTGAATACTTTCAATAGAATTCCAATCAAAGAAAAATCTGTTTTGAAATTATCATTTCATAAAGGCTATCACTCACACAAGGACTGCTTTTGCAGGGGTAATTTTCAGCCAGTGCAAATTTTGCAACGACATCATTTTGCTTCGCACTTGAAGAGAATGTCTACTGTGGTGAGAGTACAGGATCTATATTATTCTTTTGTCAAGGTATTGTGAGGGATGCACACTTCAATTTTCCATTACAATTTTCCAGGCTTCTCTTCAAAAAAGCTACATAATTTTTCTGTATATGCTATCAAGATGTGTGTCTTTCTAGTAATGTTTTGCAGATAGTTGTCACCCATTTGGCAGCTTTCTTTGCAAAGCTAATCTTTGTAATTACTTCTGTGATTTTCATGCATTTCTTTGAATACGAGCACGATGTTTTCATAGATAGTAGGGTGATTACATGGGTCCTTGGTAGTCGTAGTTTTTATTAAGTGTTAACATATGTATAGGATTGATCTTTTTCTTAATAGTCTTGTTGCAACGTGTCAAAAATTATAGTTTAATGAATTGTATCAATGTGAGATACTTCAATATTTGACTTTGTAGAATGTATTGTGATTCATACTAGGCAAAGCCTCCACATTTGTGGATGAGGACTCTATGCTATCAAGCCATTTATGCATGATAGCTGAACCTTCAGTGCTTTCCATGAAAGCTTTGCAGAAGCACTAGTGCTTTGCTACTAGAGCTCAATGAGGATAGTTGCTCTTGGTATGCTTGGTTGTATTTTTGTAACACCTCGGAAAAGTATACACGAAGGGGAGATAGGTAACCCTTTTTGTTTGCAAAAAGAGGAGCTTTCAATTAAACTTGTGAAAAGAAAGACAACTCACCTTTCAACTAGGTTCGCATAGTTCAAGTCTAGTAGCTTATAATGAAATACTTTAGGCTCCGGTTTGTATAAATGGATACTCAAGTATGTGTGGGTGTGTGGATTTGTATGTGTGAGAGCATGTTTTTATACTATGGTCCACACCCACTAATGGGCGCTGATGACGTCGGTGGGGATGTTATAGTAGCTAGTCCCCTACTATGCGTGATGGAGTTTATGGTTTTCAATCTTATGAGTGACTATTGTGAGATTGATACTGCACTATGTTGTGTTTTTAGAGGATGAGTTTGGGAATGTTCTTGGTTTCATCTAGATATATATAGGCTCCGGTTAACTATATGTACTTGATGGTACCAACTTCCTTTGGTTACGCTTTGAAAATTTGACATTGCATTCTGTTGGGTAGCAAATGGTTTGACATATTTAATATTTAGATCACTCTATCTCCTTTGCATATGTACCTTAGCTAGCTCTAGGTGGTTTGCATCATTTTTGGGTTTAGACTTATCCTAGTCTCTGGGAATGACAAGGTGCTAAGACTCCTAGCGTGCCCACTCAGTAGCGTGAGATATTGTCCAGAATGCTTCTCCCTTGGTTGCGTGTCATGGATGATGTTTAGAAGGTTAGGCCATAGTCGCAAGCTCAAGACCTTAGCTAAGATCTTGTTTTCGGTGCCTAGGGGAGTGATCGGGTGTCATTGTCAAATGTTTGCCTTGTCTCCCACTTTTGGGATCAAAATCGAATCCATCCACCTGCAAGGGTCTGAGGCAAGTGTGTAGAATTGGAGATTTCTTGAAAAACCAAGCGGACATGCCTAAGTGCTCCCAAAAGTTGTAGAATAACATCAGAGAAAGGCCATGTTTCCTTGGACATTGCTATACTCGGAGGGCCTTGAGAGCCTCTAGTAGCTTCTCATCAGTAATGCCTTCTTCTCTTGAAAGTATCGAGGATCCTCACTTTTCTTTGGTTGTGTTGGCTATGGCAAGCAATGGAAGCCAAAAAATGGAGGTGAGAAGGAGAAAAATGAGATGTTGTATTTAAAATGCTGCAACAAGTGGAGGCTCAAGAGAAAGCCAATATGACATAACCCTAGGGCAAAATGCCCTAACAGGACTAAGTGTCCTAATTGACCTAGGTGGTACATGTACTAATTGCACCAATAGTCCTAACTAACTATAACTAGGCCTACATGGCACATACCAGGGAATAAGTGGCATGTACTAATTGTACCAATAGTCTTAACTGACTATAACTAGGCCTACATGGCACATAACAAGGAATAAGTGGCACCTATGGATAGCTCATAGAATGGCCTACAAATCCCCCTCCATGGTATGGGCTGAAGTATCCTGGACATGGCTCAGGATACTTGAATATCTAATGTCATGGTTGCACATGTTCATCCTGTAGGGATATAGCTACCTATGACTGTACAGAGTACAAGAAATCAAGTTACAAAAGGTACTAAGTTTAAGGCTTGCCAAAAAGCCTCAAACTTAGGTCGAGGTAGAGCCTTAGTAAAAAGATATGCCAAGTTGTCTTTAGTGGGAACATAAGACAAAAAATATCACCTGCTGATAATCACTCTCTGACATAGTGATAGTGAACCTCTATGCTTTGTGAGAGCATGGAAAACAGGATTCCGTGCAACAGCCAAAGCACTCTGACTATCAGTGAAGATGACGGTAGGAGCAGTCTGACATGCATAAAGATCCGCAAGTAGCTTCCGAAGCCAAACACACTCCACTGTAGTTGTAAAGGTTGCTCTGTACTCAGCTTCACAGCTAGAAGTAGCAAATGTACTTGCTTCTTGCTGAACCAAGAAACACATGAAGTACCAAGCATGAAACAGTTGCCACTAAGTGGCACACGAGTGTCCGAACAACCAGCCCCAATCACTATCAGTGAATCCATGCATGACAAGTGAAGTATCAGCCCCATAAAGAAGGCCTAAATGCTGAGTGCCTTTGAGACATCTGAAGACATGGTTCAGGGCATGCCAATGGTGCAGAGATGGGCTGTGCATATATCTGCTGAACTGTGAGGCAGCATACTGTAGACCAGGTCTCGTATGGCATAAATAAATCAAACAACCAACAGCCTGTTGATAGTGAGTGACATCACATGTATCGCTGCCATCCTTAGAAGAGAAGTGAAAACCAGGCTCTAATGGTGTGGATACTAGCTTGCAATCCTCAAACTGAAAACGCTGCAAAAGCTGTCCAATGTATTTGGATTGTGACATACAAATGCCCCCCTCACTGCTAGCAAATTGGATGCCCAGATAGTAATGCAAAAGACCAAGATCAGACATAGCAAATGCCTTCTGCAAATCAAGCTTAAAATCTGCAGTTTGCTGAGCATGTGTCCCAGTGATAAGCATGTCATCCACATAAAGGACTAAAATCAGCAAATCTGTCCCACATTTGGGATGTAAAGGGTAGCCTTTGTAGGACTGTTCTGAAAGCCAAGTGTGAGCAAATGAGTATGAATCTTGGAGTACTAAGCCTGAGGCGCCTGCTTCAAGCCATAAAGGCTTTCTGCAAGCGGCATACCTTACTTTCAGAACCTTCAACCTCAAAGCTGGGAGGTTGGGAAACATAGACCTCTTCCTACAAATGCCCATGAAGGAAATGTGTCTTGATATCAAGCTGATGGACCTCCCAATGAAAGTGGGCAAAAGTCTTCTCAAAGTCAATGCCTTGCTGCTGAGCATAGCCCTTAGCAACAAGTCGGGCTTTGTAATGGTCCATTGAACCATCAGCTTTCCGTTTAATTTTATCAACCCACTTAGTTCCAATGGCATTCTTGCCAGGAGGCAAATTACACAACTCCCAAGTGTTATTCTGATGGATAGAGCCCCATTCAGCTTGCATAGCCTTCAACCAACAATCATTCTGAAAGGCATCTTGATGACATAATGGCTCTTCATTGCATGCTGTAGCAACCAATGCACAAGCAACAAAACTAGTATGCTCTTTTCCGGACAGCTGCTCTAGTACGGGCTGGCAGAGAAGTAGCTGCTCTAGTACGGGATGGCAGAGGAGTATCTTGTTTGCTGTCTTTTAATGTGTCAAGGAGCCAACGGGGGACCTTTTTGGGCTCCTAGATTTCAGCTCTTTCGTGGTCAAGAGCCTTGTGCAAAAATGAGAGGCATAACATGCTGAATATTTGGCTGCACATGGGGCTGCAAATGACCAACAGATGGAGGAGATACAACCTCAGATGGAACATCATCCTGAGCATCGGATGGAAACAAAGGCATCAAGCTGTCAAAAATACCTAGGGCATCAACAACAGGCTGTTTTTGACAGCCCAGCAAAGGCATAGTGGTAGATTCATCAGACACAACATCCCGACTGACAAAACATTTGCCCGTGTGGGTCTAGTACAGCCTGTAGCCCTTGCTCTTTGAGCTATACCCAATAAAAATGCACTTGACAGCTTTATCATCCAACTTAGTGCGTGTCTGTGAATGCACATGAGCATAGGCCAAGCATCCAAAAGTTCTCATGTGAGAAACGTGAGGCTTACTACCCGTCCAAGCCTCATAAGGGACTTCAGGTATCCCAGATCAGCAAAATACTTGTCGATTCTACTGTACTAACTTCTGGGTACACTTCCTTTAAGCCGTAGACACTCTTTTTGAGATGACAAACCTGATTCTTCTTTCCTGGTTCAAGATAACCTACTGGTTGTTGCAAGCATTGCTCTAGCACTCTCTACTAAATTACCATTGTTCCTTTCAGCTCTTGCGTTCTGTTGAGAAGTATCTGCACAAGTGAATTATCTTCGAATGCCGTGACTTGTGTAAAAGTTCATGAATGCTAAAGACATGTATTCACCTCCTCTATCTGATCTCATGACTTTGATCTTTCTGCCTGTCTGGTTTTCTACCATGGCTTTGAATTCTTGAAATCTGGAAAAGACTTCATATTTCTCTTTCAGAAAGTAGACCCAACAATATCTGCGGTAGTCGTCGATGAAAGTCAAGTAGTAAAGTGAATCATTGATGATGCGGGTCTGGGCATAACCTCATACATCTGTGTGAATAAAATCAAGAATACCTCGTGCTCGAGAGGTGCTTCTGCTGAAGTTGGTTCGCTTTTGTTTGTCGAAGCAGCATGCTTCGCAACCTTTTTCAAGAAACTGTAGCTTTTGAATCCCGATTGCCATATTCTGATTCTTGAGATCTAGCAGCTTTTGAAATTGACATGATCATATCTCTTGTGCTATTTTGCAGATAGTGGCATATGTTGCGGTTGAGCTAACATGGCATGCAAATTTGGTATTGTAGCTAGCATTCTGTACAAGCGTCCTTCCTTGACTCCTTTTCCTACTAGCTGAAATCTCTGTTAGTGCATTCATCTCTGTCGAAGATGACTCGGTAGTTGTGTTCTGTCATTTGTCCTACTGACAAGAGGTTCTTGCTGAGCTTCGGAACATGGAGTACATCTTTCACCAATACTTTCGTACCAATGAAATTGTTCATAGGGATAATGCTTGTCCCTTGAATTGGATTCGGTGTATTATCTGCTGTGTAGATGACATTCTTTTGACCTTCTAATGGTTTCATCTCTGTGAACCATTCTTGATGATTTGTCATATGAGATGATGCACCACTATCGCTGTACCAAGGATCTTGATCGACTTGGTTGACTTGATAGCTGAAATCCTCTTTTGAATTGCAATCAGTGTCTACATATACTGTATCAGTTTTTTGCGTTTCCTCGTTTGTAAGAAATATATTCCCATGCTCATTTGCATAATGATTGTGGCTAGAGTGTCCACCTGTGAATGCGTGATCATTAGAATGACCTTTGCGTGCATGAATGGCTTGCGTCGTGAGCTCTTCACCAAGTAAGATTGACTGAAGTTCTTCCAGTGTTGAAATTTGCCGTTGGATGGCAATACTGTGGACTAGATTCTCATATCCCTTTTCTTGAGGATGACTTGAACCATTTCTGCTGGATTCATGGTCTCTCATGCTGTTGCGAGTTGATTGTTGTAGTCTTTGATCCGGAGTACGTAAGCATGATCGGTTTCACTACTATTGTGGAAACTCTGGTTGATTTGGTTTCTTAGTGTGAGAATCTTGGAAGTTTTATTGGACTTGTAGAGAGCTGCGAACATATCCCATGCTTCTTTTGATGTCTTTGCCTGTGCTTGGGGAATGATAGGCTCTGCTACAGGTGCGAAAACTGTTTGTGTAGCTGGAGATCCCGTTGTAGATTCCATTGCTGGTGCTATGACAACACGTGGAGTAGAGCTACTGCTAGCTTGATCGTCTAATGGTCTAGGTGTAGATCCATTGACATACTCTTATTTGTCTTGAAGTACAAGAATGGTCTCCATTCGGTATTTCCATGTGTCGTAATTGGAGTTGTCTAGCTTAGCAGATGCCTCCAAATTCAGATTGCTAGATGTAGACATGATTCAAGAAATGTACTCAAAGTGTTGTGAAAATCATTGTTTGAATCAACTGTAAAACATTGACTGTATCAAGTGAAATCTAAACTATCGGTGAAGGTAGAACTGCAATATATGATCCGAATTTGAATTACAAGGCTTGTGGCAAATGATGCCGGGAATAGCCAAGAGGCTTTACAAGCCTGTAATAAAGTGCACAATGCGGTGAAATAGCCAAATAGGCTTTACAATGATGGCATGTGTGTGTGAAATCATGTGCTGTTTGTGCATTGAACAATGTGCCAATACCACAGAAGACTGCTCACTGAACTGATGAACGTCAGGTTTCAGGTAATGTGATGATGTGAAACCGTATGAGAGTGTAGGGACTGACTCTGAGTAGGAACTAGTTAGGAATTTTGGGCATGGCTTAGATTGGCAACTTGGAGAAATTCAAATCATCTCCTCTATGGCGATCTAGTCTACTCTGATTTAGATCTATACTAACCGTCGATCGATGAAAGAACAACTAATAATTTCTTTTCTTTGGTTCTTTTTATGTGCTGGATCGGATGCGTCGATATAGAGACTGATGTGTGTGTTGGAAGTGGATTTGTCGGTGAGGCTCAAAAGTGAGTGATACTTGCGCCGAAATGTGCGCGTGATGTGACGAGCGTATAGAGCACGAAAAATTGAGCGATTTTTCTTTTTCGAGCGTCCTCAAATTCTTCCTGGATCAAGAGATACGACTTGATCTAGGTGGAGGGGCAAAAATGAGTGCTTGTGATGAAGTGGTAGTTAGGGGTCACATGCAGTGACTGTGCATGTGAAGAGGTGTGCCAGTGGAGCAGTGTGCTGATGTGGTAGGTAGGTGCAAATGCAGAGTGCCAAGTATGCCTGCACAGGGGTCAGTGCTGATTGGACAGCTAAGGTGGCATTGATGATGTGGACCTTTGACTTGGTCAAAGTTGATGTGTCAGTGATGAGTGAGTTGATGACGTGGCAAGGGTGACGTGGCATTGACAGCTGGCAGATGAGGATAAGGTGCCACGTGTCACAAGTCAATGGTGCCATGTGTCTCAAATGTAATCATGCTTTTCTGTGGTAATCCATCCGTGGGTTAACTTGACTGGAGGTTGGCTCGACCAACTCTATCTACTCTTAACCGTGCGGTGGTTATAATTGATTGAGGGGTGTGGTTTGTGGAGAGCCACATGGCCTTATCTGCCACATGGTGGTTTCTCTCTCAGAGGGTTTTTGATAGTCGACGGCAATGGTGACGGGAGCCCGTTGGAGCCGGGAGCTGCACGTAGGAGTACCGAGCAGGAGCTCTGGCAGTCCGTCGGTGGAAGATATGCTAGCGTGAGTCCGTTCTGAAAGCGTACTGGACGGTTAAGCGTGGGTTGTCATGAAAGATTACGATGGGTTTCTTGGTTGCTGTTGCGGCTATGGTGATGGCAGAGCTGCTGTGGAAGTAGCAACGGCTATGGTGCAGCTGTAGAGCTACTGCAGGAGCGATGGCGCGGGTGTTGTGGTAGCATGTTTGTGCCAAGGCGGGTGAAGCTGCAGGAGTCGGTTGGAGGAGCTGTCGGTGGGCTGGCCCGTAGCTTTGGAGTCGGTTGTTGACGGGAGTCGTCGTTGCTCGTGGTTGCATTGTGAGAGCTGGAGCTGAGCATGGTGTTGTTGAGGTTGGAGATCGACTATGCTCATTTGCCGCGCTTGGAGGTTTGGAGGCTGGTCGATTGGCAGGCTAGCGGGTGAAGCTAGAGCTGCATGCGCAGACGTTGTTGTGGACCTCGTTGGTTGATATTGCTAGAGGTTTGTCCTTGTTATCACCATTGGAGATGAAGGAGCTGTGTTTGTTGTAGGAGGTCGTGGTCACGGCTTTCCGGCAGGGCTCTCAGGTCGTCAAGGGAGTTGCTTGGTTGTGGCTGTTGATGGCAGAAGGACCTCGAAGACTGCACGTAAACGATGAGGTCGGGTGAGGCTGAATAGTCGTTGTAGAGGCTGTGGCTAGAGCCTTAAGCTCATCGTTGCAGGTGCAGGCTAGGCGCTGAGTTGATTTAGGCCGCCTTAGTTGCTATAGGCCTTACAGAGGTCGATGCGCAGCCAGGAGATATGGAAGATGCCGTACTTGGAGAGGCTGTAGTAGATGGAGCTCCTTGTAGAGGCCGGCCGTGCCCATGTGCTCTTGCAAAGAGAGCTTGAGCTCTCTCTCTATCCCTCAAAACAGCAATGCTTGATGTATGGACTAAAATCTCTCAAGCAATGAAAGCATCTCTCCACATGTATGAATCAAATAACGAATGGAATGATTGAAATCTCTCTCTCTCAATGGAAATCTCTCAATCTCTCATAGACGGAAATCTCTCTCAGAAGAATGAAAATTCTTCATAAAGGAATGAACGGAAATCTTTCATCAACGGAATGAAAGAATGGAAGCACTCAATCTCTCAATCACTCTCTCACACTCTCACAAAGATGGATGGCGCCTCACCGGAAGGTTGAACCATGCTCTAATACCATGACAAAATATGAAGAGGGGAGAGGAGAAGAGTGGAGATGAGGAGAGAGGGCACAGCTAGAGAGCACACCACAAATGACTAATTGTACACTAGATTTAGTGGAAAATGTAGAATATATACAAACCCATTTAGGATTAGGGTTAGGGCATCTAACCCTTTCCTTCATAGCACTTTATATGTGTTAGTGCTATGCACATGTAATCACATGATGTTGAGCGTGGTCTCTGAACAAATGGGTAGTTGGTCCCATCAAGCTTGCTCGTGTCTCCAAAGTTAGGGATCTGATATCTGTTGGCCATAACAATGAACTGAAAGGAGTGTCGTACACTTGCGTGAATGTGCTGGGTACAATCCTTCATACGTGACACCAGCACACCACACACGATCATACACTCAACCATCTGGAGATGGTGCTAGTACTTCAGTTGCACCCGATGGTCCTGATCCTGATGTTGATGATTCTTCTTCAGACAGTGACACAGATGGCTCAAGCTTATCTGAGGACGCAGAGGATGACGATGACGAGGAGTCCATGGATGATGCAGATGATCAGTAGTCCTGCTGCTTTTTTTTATATCATCCATGGACCATGGGTGCTTTTATTTTGAGTCTTGCATGACTCATGAGTCATGATCATGAAGTTTGTGGATCATGAATCATGATCATCTATGGAGTCTGGACATTGGATACTTTCAAGTTTCAAGTTTCAAGTTTCAACTTGTGTGCTAAGTTTAAAGTACTTCAAACTTCTAAATTTCAGATTCTTGTAATGCCAAACTTGTTAGTCATGACTCATGATACATGTTGATTTCAAATTATTGAAGCATCATTCAAGAATTTAGAATCATAGAGGCATGAATGATGCATTGATGCTTGAAGGCTGAAGCTTCGAGTATAGATAATTGTAATTTGTATTATGTATGATTTGCACTCTATTGATAATTATATTATGTATGAAAAATAAAATTTTATACATAAATTGTTATTGCCGTTTCTTCCGTTTCTGTTTTGGCAGGGCCCGGAAACTACGTTTCTTCCGTTTCTTCCGTTTCGGCTGGTAACTATGCATATGTCGAAGTAGATTCCCCCTCGAGCAATCAATCAAGGTCGTCCTTCAGCAAAGTCCTTCCCTTCAAGCTCCACTTCCTGTGAACTTCCGTCAGGGATTTGATACTATTTTAGAAATGAATCCCTACAGAGGGTATCACACAGTGGAAGATCGTAGAGTTTCCCAGGAATGCACACACGGAAGTGTTTAACTATGGAATCAAATACTTCCCTACTTACGTGTACTTCACAACAATGAGTGTGTGCAAGCCAATAAATAGACTATGAATAACAAGAGATACATAGAATCCACAAAAGGTATATTTTCGTCCAAAATACAAAAAGAGATGCAAAGTCCCACCAAACCGTGGTCCTTTAATCTTACCAAAAGCTCTCCTACTATCTCCTTGACACTTCTAGATCCTCGAGCCCGCGTGCTAGGGTAGTCAGCCTAGGTGGGCAGCCCTTCCAAGCTTAGTCTGCAGCCCTCCAGCACTTTTTTCTCCTCCTGGATGTAGGCCCAAAAGAGCTGATCTTCTGCTCCTATCTGCTCACCGAAGGCTGCTCCAGATGATGCCAAGTGAGGCCTCAAAGGGCCCCTATATAGGGCTCCAACTCCAACAAAACCGACCAGCCAGCCTTAAATGGGCCGACTGGATTTCCACTACCAGCCGACTAGGGCCCAACCCCTTTATCTGTAAAATCCGACCGGATAGGCAGCCTTCTTGCTGCCCTACCAGACCCGCCTGGCCTTGTGGCAACCAGCCCGTGGCCAGGCCCTTTCCTGCCCTAAATTGGGGGCTGTTGCCGGTCTGACACCTGTTCTTTCAAGGCGCCTTTATGCCTTGCCCATTCTGCCTTCTGTCAAGCTTCTTCCGGGGTCCAAACCTGCAGCAAAATCTTCCGTACAGTCTACTGTACCTGTCCGTACCCTTGCTGACATCATCACTCTTTTTCTTGTTGGAAACTCTGTGCAGATCTATCCCCAAATCTATTTCTTTTGTCCGTGGTCCACCCCCCCATGCAATCCTCATTTGGGGGCTTACGGATTGGATGGGGTGCGAGGAGGGCTTGAAGGGAGGCAGGGCCGTTTAGGAGTTTTGGGGGGGGGGGTAAAAAGGAGCAATGGTAGGTACTGGGTAGCATAGAGCTCTGTGTGTGTGTGTGTGTGTGTGTATAGAGAGAGAGATGATGTTGGTGGCTGAGTGGGGCTATGCTTTTATTCTGCATTATTTTAATTTATCAGATGGATGCAACTTGCACTGCCCTTTTCCAGTTCCTTGGTGTAATCTGGTATGCTAATTAAATAATGTAAAGATTTCATGTAGGAATTTGCATCCTCAGTGTGTATTGTGGTGGTGGTCAAGCATATATATAGTTAAACCACTGCAAAAGCTGCAACAGTTGTTAATGCATTAATAGTAACATGTGCTTTTGCTTTCAGTGTTCTTTTCCCTGTCAAACTGGATGTTTTTATGATTGTTGTCTTGGCTCCCTGGAAAATACAGGGTGCGCCTGAGGTCATTCAAGAAAGGCTGATTGAGGTGGATTCTAGATATGTTGAGGCTTACAAACATTATACCTGCCAAGGTTCTCGGGTGTTGGCTCTTGCATATAAAAAATTACCCGACATGCCGGTATGCCAGCTGAAGAACGAGCTAGCTATATAGAACTGGATTTATGAGTATATCAAGTATATGAAAATTTGTATATGCTTACCTATGAATGCCTTTATGTAAGGGAAGCAAGCTTGTCAGAAGAAATTTGCTTCCTAGGTTGGCATAGATGTTCACAGGAGTCTTTTGTGGTGATGCATTCAAGGTTGGTGATCTGCGAAATCTGGATCGTGAATCGGTTGAGGCTGACCTGCTATTTTGTGGCTTTGCGGTAATATTTTAAGGAAGAAATGCTAATAGAGAGGAAGGTTAGAGCTTTTAATGATTGCCCTATGAGGTGTTGCATAGTTAGCATAAATTATATGATTCAATTTATCTGCAGGTTTTTGATTGCCCACTTCGAAGTGACTCTCCTTGTGTCCTGAAAGAGTTAAGAAACTCTTCGCATGATCTAGTAAGATTCCTTTGCTGGATATAGCTCTTCTATATCAAGGCTTGGTTGCATTTGGACTTGACATGGTTCTGTGCTACGTAGGTCATGATCACTGGAGATCAAGCTTTGACTGCCTGCCATGTAGCTAAACAAGTGCACATAGTCTCAAACACAGTATTGATCTTGACTTCAAAACAAGATAATGGAGGTTTTGAGTGGTTATCTCCTGATGAAAGAAATCAGTTTCCATTCAAGTATACCCTTGTCCTCTGGAAACTAAGCATTTGTCTCTTGCTCATTGGATTCTGCAATCACCAAAGCTCTGGTTTCTTATATATGCTGTACTAATCTTTTTTTTTTTTTTTGCAAAAAGAGACTTCTATTAAGTATTAAAGAAAACCGTTAGAGCAAGCTCTATACGGGATACACCATGCAATGCATGAAAAACTCAAGAGCCAAAAAGAAAGGATTGGGGCTGATAGTGCTGTGCTAATCTTGGTTTTGTGCTGTTATTTAAATCCAGAGATGAAGATGTTTCATCATTATCTGCCACCCATGATCTTTGTATCACCGGAGACGGTCTTGCTATGCTGCAACGAACTGGAGCCCTACAGTTGGTCGTCCCATTCATCAAGGTTTGCATTACCTCTTGCATTCATACGTTGTCATGCTCACTTGTAGACAGTGTATATTGCAAATGAAGACATTTGTGCAACTAGTGGGAGCTTTGTAAGGTTTATAGCGAGTGGCAACATGATTGCAACAACCAACAGTGCTTTGGATTGAGATGAGTTTTTTAGCTTGCTTATCCTAAATCTCAATTAGTTTAACTAAACAGTCACCTGTAATTTTATTGATTAAAAGGTTCAATGTCACACAAACAAGTGGAGGTAGGTAAAAGCTTATGACTCAACCAATTTCTACAATGCAATGCATTTCATCAAAGTTTCGCCAGCTGTTCAGAAAGGTGGTCATGTAATGTGAGACACCATTTGGTTCATCAGCATTTCTTTGCACTAGCGATGTTCTCCAATACTTGTGTACATGTAACTACCTAGTGTAGATTAACTCTCAAGGTGACACCTTACAGACCATACCAGCTGTTAAGCCCCTCTTCTCTCAACCCAAAATAATCATTCTTTCAAATACCACATGTAATGTAAAGAGAACCAGAGGAAAGTGGACTCTGTAAAGACTGGAATTTGATATTCATGGACAAAAGACTCAAAACAGAATCTGGACTACGGCTCACCTCTATGGAGGATTGTCACTATTTACACTGACACAAAGCTCATGACTCCAAAAAATACTAGAAGCTAGAAACCAAACATCGAGTAGCCACTCTCATGAGCTTGGAGAGCTTGGACAAAGAGAGCTCCATCATGCAATGATACTTTGATTTATAGTGAAGCCATGGCTAGTAGATGCCATGGGCTTCAATCACGGAGAATAGGTAACAATAGCCGAGTAATATCCGCCATAGGAGGGGAGATAATGACAGAATATGAATATTTCCTTTTGGGTCAAAGCAGTAAAGACATTCCTTGTGGGAAATTCTATCTGCACCATGTTTGCCCTTTCTAGGTACCCCTGCGCTGAAACTAACCTTTGAGTTGGGCCAAGGGTTCAACCCAACGTAGGGTGAATGTATAAAGGTGGTGCCCCCCTTGTGCCTTGTTCAAGGGTAGGAGGTTGGAGCTGAGCAAGCTTGAGCAAAGCTGAGTGGAAAGTCAACGGTAGGTGTGTATTGTGCCCACATTAGGTCTTTGGAGCAGTTGTTGTATGGACAAGAGCTGAGAAGTGTATGGATAGAGCAGAATGGTGTACGGGCTAGAAGGGAGGATCGTACAAGTGTTCTATATATTGAGATGATGATGATGTATTATCGTCCTCAGGAGGCAAGATATGGCCTATGGGACCAAGTTGGGACATTAATTAAGGGCTAATGAGAAACGGTACATGCGGGATACCCAAGCAAGGGTGTGCTATGAGGTATGGTGTTTGGCTTGGTGTGAAGAGCTGGTCACATCTGTTGTCTAGAGCCTCGGCAATGAAATTGATCAACGTTGTCGTCCATCTTGACTACGAGAGGAAAGCTACAATCGAAGCATGATCAGAGAAAAGCTGTTAGGAATCTAGCTCGGATGTCCTCACGACCGCCGGTGCATGCGAGTAGTGCATGTAGTGCTAGTCTAGAGCAGAGTCGCAACATGTGCAGATGCAGTCAGTGGTGGCTGATGGAGTGCTTCTTGTGGTCTGTCAATTCCATGTCTTACTGTGTAATCTGTGGGATCTAGTGCGGATGGCGACGACTGTCCGTTGACTTGATCGAGATACTGGCTCCAAGAGGTAGGGCTGTGTGTGATTCTTCCTACCATCATGAAGGTACCAGGCAGAGGTGATGAGAGTAGTGGACAAATTTGGTGCCATTCTCTGTTTGCTCCCTTATGCGGTAAGGAGACACCTTTGGTAAAAAGCGTCAATGACCCGCAGATCTGTAGGTGGGTCCATCATGAGGATATCTAGCCCAGCGGTGGAACCTTCTCTACGTATCTATCATCCAACTAGATTGGATGAACTTACTCTTATGTCTTTTGGGAACAGGTGCTCGCTTCCCATGCGGTGAAAGGGAGGTAGTTGTGTGGTGGCTGGGTTACTTTGGCTAGGTATTTAATCATTATCTCCATGCCAAGGAGCTTCAAGGGTATAGTACTCGTCTCAAGGAGCAGGATGGACTAAGGACTGGATCCTTGAGTCAAGGAACCGTGTGAAAAATCTTTGTTGGAATTTCTCAATTTCATTCACCCAGAGTGGAGGGATTTCTTTACCAAACCTTGACTTCGTATAACATTACTGGTGTGATTGAAGCCTCAAAGAGGTGTTTCTTGAGCTTCTAGCACCAAATGTTAGCTTTGCTTGCATTTGTTCTCGAAATTGTACATGTCAGCAGAGGTGACCCATTTATGATCGCCTAGCATCTAGATGACTGAAGTTTTTGAAGAACTTGGCTGCGTCAAGGTGCTGCGTCGAGGAATATATATGTGTGTGTGTGTGTGTGTGTGTTTGCATATGTATGTATGTATGTATGTATGTGTATGTATGTGTGTATATATATATGTATATATGTATGTATATATATGTGTATATATATATGAATATGTATGTATGTATGTATGTATGTAGAGAGAGAGAGAGAGAGAGAGAGGGATTAACGTCAAGCTGAGTCAAGTCAATCTCGGAGCTGGGACTCAGAAACTGAAGCGTGGCACAGTGATGGCTCTCTTGTGAGCTGTGAAAATATCTCGTATATGCGGCTGTCGAGTTGTCTTGCGTTGTGGCGGGGGACGCGGTCTCCTCGATCTGTGAACTCTTTGAGCTATGTCAGGAGTGACCCCTCGTCTTTGTCGGTCCCTCCTGAGGGAAGATGCTCAATAGAGTGTGCTTTGGGCACTTTTTGTTTCGCGTATGGTCTCTGCGTCCCTCTCTCGTTGGCACCGTGTCCACTCTCTCTGTTGATCCAAGCTGGAATGTCAAAGAGTGATGCCTCATATTTGGCAGTCCCCTCTGAGGAGAAATGAGATAGGCCGGGACCTTAATTGTATGTGCTCTGGTCACTCTCTGCATCGGGTGTGGTCTCTGCGTCCCTTGCTCGACAGCGTCGTGTCGGCTCTCTCTGCTGATCCATATTGCTCTCATATCAACTAGCTCCTCCTCCATCCCATGGTGTACTAGAGCTGACTGAAATGCATAAAAATTTGTGACATGCCTTTGTGCTCAGTTTGCTTCAATAACCTGTGGTGCTACCACACCTCCTGCTCTTGGTCTTGTCACAATAGTGTCTCTCTACGTCGTTGCGTCTCCATCAGATAGAGCCCAATGCAAGCCTCATCAGGGAAGTGTATCAAGCGTGATAAAGAAATAAAGAAAATTTATTAGTGTCTTCGAAAGACCGATGGGTCTATGAGACTGAAAGAAAACTTGATACAAATCACAGTAAGGGTGGAGCTACTGAAACGAGCATCATCACCCGTGCTGAACCCTAAGTCTGATCATATACATCTGGATGGAACAATGAAAAGAAAAGAAAAGGACTGAAGCAGAGCGGAATCTTCCGTATGTCATGTTGCCCTGGCTGGTGCATAGCCGGTGATGGGATGCTGGTGCCTGTCAAGGTGTGCCGTGCATCTCGATCTCCTGGACGAGGCTCGACACAAGACTAGAGCCACCGTGACTCCCATGGGACGTATCCCGAGTCTAAACAATGACGGGAGGTCCCCCAGAGTGATCTGTGTCTCCCTTCGATGTCTCGTGTGTCGTGCTGCGGTCGTCGGGTAGGGGTCTCTGTCACGTCTGCGGCTAGAGACTGGACGATCAATGTCACTGTATGGGAAGAACTCTGTGACCCTGTTCTGAGAGGTGTCTGATGATGTGGCCAAGCCTCGTCGCCTGAGTAAGTACTCTCTGTGTCGGACCCCCTCGTGAATGAAGGCCGCGAGGCATCTTTGATCTGGGTAGGCGAGGAATCTGGAAAGGAGTTCGGAGCCATCTCTGAAGAGGCAGTGGTAGCGACCTCGGATCTCGTAGTATACTCGGCACCTGAAAATAAAATGCTCCTTCGACTCAACCTCCTGACAGTTGCACAATATGCATAAGCGATGCTCCCTAGGAATCCCCTCTGCTCTGCCACTCTCTATGCGGAGGCGGTGTGATGATACCCGAAACTGTCCGATGGAGATCCGTAGTGAGTGAGGCATATGAAGCTCAGTGTACCCCGGTGGTGTGATAAATCCCTTCTCCGAAATACGAAGACAGTAATCTCTGTAGAAACTCGGCTTCATTGGGAGCTCCCTCGGCTTCAACAGGTCCTAAAGGTGTGTAGCTACAGGAGATCCTCTCGAATGACCTGGTTGGTGTGTGGCCGAATCAGGATGGTGGATGGGAGTACCGAAGGGGGCATCTAAACTGTACTGAAAAGGAGGTATCCTAGTCTCACAAACCATCTGGGAGTCCGTGCATACCAGCATCGCTCGTCTCCCTCTGTTGCCAACCTCATGGAGGAATCGAGAGCCAACCATGGCAACCTCTGTCTCCATGGTGTGTAGTTCCCATATGATCTAACCCGGTGTAGATATGTAATGTCTAACCCAGTGTAGATATGTGATGGTTTGAAAGGCTGCATCTAGCTGGAGTGGAGAAGTACCAAACTCGGCCTGAATGATGTGATGTGGTACAGACGGTTTCCCTCGGATCATCCGTGAGAGCATGAGGATCTGCAGGCGCTCCACCCGTGTCCACTCTATCTCTGACATGTCAGGCCCCCAACAAGGGTTGCCATACATACCGGCTAGTCGGACCAAGGAGTCGAAGAGAAGAGCCTTGGTCCGAGGGTCCTGGAAGTGGGAGTGAAAGCATTGTCTCTCTAGCAGAGCCAGTGAGGCGTATCCCCTGCTCAGTCTTGGCCTGCATCGCTGGTCTCATCGTGAAGATTGGGCCGGAGAAGATGACCCCCAAGTAAGTGTATGAGGATACGATCTCAATTGGTGACCCACCGAAAGTAAAAGTAACTTGCTTCCGTTGCATGTTTGCTCGAGAGGTGTTAAAGATCATGACCTTGGTCTTGCCAAGGTTGACCTCCAAATCATGGGATAAACAAAAAGCCTGCAGTGCATCCAGGTGTCGCTGGAGCCCCTCGGGTGTGGACGACAAGAGTGCCACATCATCTGCATAAAGAAGAATCCTGATGATGATCCCGGCAAGTGAGCAATCGGTCCCTCCGAACGCCCCCATGAAAGTCTCAAGCTCATCGATGTAGAGGCCAAACAGGGTCGGTGATAAGGGACAACCGTGTTTGACCCCTATGGTACTCAGGATCTCATCTGTTCAACCTGCGCCTGTCCGAATTGGTCCTGAGACTCTTTCATACAGTGCCATGATTGCCCAGATGATCTCTTGATCAAATCCCAGCGTCTGTAGGCATGTGATGAGACGAGCTTGAGGTATTGTGTCAAAGGCTTTGCGAAAATCCACAAAGCAACAATATACCCTCTCCTTCTGTGATCTGGCCTCCTCAATGACACTCCTGAGTGTGAGTATGTGATCCATATGTTGGGGTAAAAATGATCAAGGGCTTGCTCTATGGTGCATGTGAGCATCTAGGGGAGTCACATGTGTGTTTGTGTGTGTTGTAAAGGCACATCAAGTGCTATGATGTGTCTAGTGTGTGACCTAAGTGATGATGTAAGACAAAGGCAATCCCACTGATGTAGGGATTGATTCCTACTAATGTAGGGGCTGATTGCCACTATGTAGGGAAGGTATTACCTTCTCCCCCTTTCTGAAGAGAGAGTCCTCTCTCTCACAATCATAATAGAGAACCATCATCTTTCTTTCATTGTGCTCTCACACCTCTTGCAGGATGCATCTATTCTATCCTACGGGATCCTACAATTGGTACCAGAGCTTTAGGTTCTAGATCTAGCCTAGCCTAGCATTAGATGCTGTCTCTAGGATGCACTACTAATTTCTCATCTTCTCCATTTTCCTCCTCATTCCCCAAATCTTTGAGAGCTGAGTTCACCACCTACAAGCAACCATTCTTAGGGTCCTTTTGGCTGGAGAGACCCTTCATATGGGCGAACTTCCACGTCAGAGGAATTAGAGAATGCTGCCCACGAAACTGCGCAAGAGTCGTTTTCATCCTGACGCCTTTTCTTGCAATGCGACTTGCTGGAGCAGCATTTCCAAAATTCCTCTGAGCCAAGCTTGCACAACAGTATGAGCTAGCTCCTGTCCAGGTTTGCAGGGAAATGGTCCACCAAGGAGGGAGAAACAGCAAGGTCCACCAAGGAGGGAGAAACAGCAAAAAAACCAGTCGACTTTCAAGCTGCTGGCTATGGCGACGTGACGCGGCATTTCACCTCTCCTCCTCAGTGGCTCTTCTCTAGTATACCAGCTTTGTTTCTACCTAGAGAGTCCTCTTTTCTTTGCTTTGAAGAGTGAGATACAAGCCCTCCAAGTTCTGGTCTCTGTTTTAGACAGTTTTGACAATGTTGTGAGTTTGATGCTACATTAGATGCTACTTTAGCATTTCTGATGTTTTAAAGTGTTGAATAGCATCAGTACAACTATGGCTACAGCTTTGCTTTAAGTTGCTACTCTTGGATTTGCTTGGAATACTTTCATTTAACCACCTCTATGAAGCATGCAAGTGAAAGCATCATTGATTTGTAGTATGGAATTTGGTTACAAGTCTTTGCTACTCTAAATGCTTGTATTTTGAAGCTCTTCAACTCTTTCTAGCCTTGTAAGAGAGTAGACATTGCCCATTTTGGGTTAGACCCTCTCATGGCTACCATCTTGAATATGGATAAGTTCAATGGTAAAGGCTTTCACACATGGCAGATGAAGGTTAAGTTTGCATTGATGAGGGAAAACCTCTGGGGGCTTGTCAAACCTGCTTCAACTACTTCTTCAACAGCCTCTAATGCTGGAGAATCCTCAGCTCCAACACATCCGGCAAGAGATCCTGCTAGAGAGGAGAAAACCAATGGCATCATTGCCCTTGGCTTAGGAGATGGCTATATTCATCACATTTCTGATTTAGAGTCTCCTTCTGAAGCTTGACAGAAGCTTGACATTATTTTTGGTGCTAGCTCTCACATCTCAAAATTATCACTTAAGATTGCTTTCTTTGAATTGAAGATGGCTAGTGGCACTCCTTTGGCTGCCCATGTTAATTATATGTGGAGTCTCATGACTCAACTTGCTTCTATCAACTCTCCAATCACTACAGATGATGCAATGGCAGTATTACTCAAAAGTATGCCTGAAGATTATGATCATGTTGTTACCACTCTGAAAAATCTTCGTAATCCTACTCTTGAAGGTCTTATTACTGCTCTTCAAGAAGAAGAGCAGTAATAAAAGCTTGACATTATTTTTGGTGCTAGCTCTCACATCTCAAAATTGTCACTTAAGATTGCTTTCTTTGAATTGAAGATGGCTAGTGGCACTCCTTTGGCTGCCCATGTTAATTATGTGTGGAGTCTCATGACTCAACTTGCTTCTATCAACTCTCCAATCACTACAGATGATGCAATGGCAGTATTGCTCAAAAGTATGCCTGAAGATTATGATCATGTTGTTACCACTCTGAAAAATCTTCCTAATCCTACTCTTGAAGGTCTTATTACTGCTCTTCAAGAAGAAGAAAGGCACATGGGACTCCGGAGAGGCAATGACACAGCCTACCAGAGAGGCACTGACACAGCCTATGCCATAAAAATTCAGAAGGGCAAGTTTTCACCTTGCAAACATTGTGGGAAGACTAATCACCTCTCAAAAGATTGCTTCAAGATCAATCCATGCAAACATTGTGGCAAAAACAATCACCATGAAAAGTATTGTAAAGCCAAAAAGGAAGAAACTACAAAGTCAGAAACTGCCAATCTACTTTCATTTGATGAGTCTCCACATGATGAAGACTATGCTTTTTAGGCACTTTGTTTTTTTTTTGTTTGTTTATCATCACTTGGTCAAATTTTGAGGTTCTCTGTCTGGAGTAGTACTCCAAAAAGAATATGTTATGTAAATCACCTCTGGTAACCATATGATGTAGGCCATGTGATATGTGTTTTGACTATCCCATTTCTGTGAACCTCACACCCTTGGGAACCCTTGCTAGCATGAGATCCTAGCCATAGATTAATCCTTGACCACCATGAGATGGCTTGAGAAACTATGAGACTAGATGTATCCTTGACACTGCAAGAGGCAACCCCTTGAGGGGGGTTTGTTGGGGTAAGTAAGATCAAGGGCTTGCTCTATGGTGCATGTGTGCATCTAGGGGAGTCACATGTGTGTTTGTGTGTGTTGTAAAGGCACATCAAGTGCTATGATGTGTCTAGTGTGTGACCTAAGTGATGATGTAAGACAAAGGCAATCCCACTGATATAAGGATTGATTCCCACTGATGTAGGGGCTGATTGCCACTATGTAGGGAAGGTATTACCTTCTCCCCCTTTCTATAAGAGAGAGTCCTCTCTCTCACAATCATAATAGAGAACCATCATCTTTCTTTCATTGTGCTCTCATACCTCTTGCAAGATGCATCTATTCTATCCTACGGGATCCTATACCATAGTCCCATGGTCTCGCCTGGAACCGGCCTGACCCTCTGCTCTGAGCCCTCTCATCTCTGCGAACAGGCTGACCGATGCATCCAATACAGCTGCATAGATCTTGGACATCACATGTCCAATCATGATAGTCCTGTAGTTACTCGGGTTTATGGGATCCCCTGCCTTGTGGATGGGGATGATGGTGTTAAGTGTCCAAGTGCGGGGGAAGCCAAGGCAAACAGAGTCATTGAATAGCTTTGCTAGGATCGGGGCTAACGTGTCGATCCCATATGCGATAAACTCAATGCATAGCCCCTCGTGATCCTTCGCTCGGCCATTGTGCAGTTTCAATGTCGCGGCCTTGACTCCCCCTCTGGTGAACAACGTGCAAGTGGTGGGGCGTGGTGTGGGACATCATAAAGATGGTGTGCATACGTGTGCCAGACTCTCGTGTCAGTGAGGGGTGATGGGGACCTACGCTCAGGGAATCTCCGGCCCAATATAACCTATGGGACCAAAAGATGGCGTTACAATAGTAGCAACACAGTTTGATGTGGAAGCAGTACTGTTGGTTACTGCTGTTTGCTTATGTGCTGTTGTGAACGTACTGAAGGAGTCGCTTCCTGGTATCCATGACCTAGACAATGCAATTACGCAGTAGTGTGCAATGGTGTCGGTTTCATCCAAGGTGTGGTGAAATCTGTCGTATGTAGTATTCTAAAAGGACGTGTTGCTTAGTTGCCTTGGAGCTTTGACAGCAGAGTAGCCAAAGCCATTTTACCATGGTATCTACTTATAACCCAGTACATGAAAGAGCAGGGAGTTTGAACATAGCTGGGGCTTGCTTGTTTCACTGATCTTTTGATTTACTGGACGGAGGGGTTGTCACATTGCTGATTTTGTTGCCCAGTACTTTTGGTTAGTGGGTTAAGGTCCTTTACTTTTTCTTTCTAATTTATCTGTATTTTACAATACTAGTGATTTGGAAATGATGGGGACATATGACCAGGGAGCTGTACCAGGCCCTTGAAATGAAGAAACATCCATTCGGCAGATGACCAACTCTACTTTGGTATGCAAAATGCACTTACTGATAGCAGGATTACTGATGGCAGGTGTTTGCAAGAGTAAGTCCTGACCAAAAAGAGGTGATACTTACAACCCTGAAGTCAGTTGGACGAATGACATTGATGTGTGGTGATGGCACAAATGATGTTGGTGCCTTGAAACAAGTAGGCCACATGCCATTTTTCCAAGTTTACATTGGTTATTGAGCAAATTTCCTTAAGCTTTCTAGGCAGCATTTATATTACAATGTCACTGGATTTATGAACTTTTTGCAGTCACATGTGGGTGTTGCCCTTCTGAATGCCACTTCACCAGCTCCACCTGCTTCTGAGTCTCCACTCAACCAGCTGTCGTCTCCGTCTGTCAATGGTTAAGATCTGGTCTACATTTACAATAACATTTGTCAGTTCTAAGCAGGTTGTTATACTGTTGTTTATAAGGATTGCATGTGTTTCTCAGGAAAATCTACCAAGATCAAGAAATCAAGGAGTGGTACCAGTGCCCCTACAGGCATTTCAGGCTCAATAACTTTGAATGAAGGCATCTCCAACAGGGCTAGTATTGTAAACCGTCCTGTCAAATTGAGCACAGGTTCTGGTAGCCCACAAGGCTCAGGTTCTGGTCAAGGGATCTCAAATAGCCGCCAACTCACCCCTGCAGAGCGACAAAGACTCAAGTTGAAAAAAATGATTGATGAAATGGGAGAAGAAGGTGATAGTAGAACAGCTCCTGTTGTAAGACTTGGTGATGCTTCCATGGCTTCTCCATTTACTGCAAAACATGCTTCTGTTCACCCTACGGTTGACATCATCCGCCAAGGAAGAAGCACTTTGGTGACCACCCTGCAAATGTTTAAGATTCTGGGGCTAAATTGCCTTGCAACAGCTTACGTACTCAGTGTGATGTACTTAGATGGTGTCAAGCTTGGAGATGTACAAGCTACCATCAGTGGGGTTTTTACAGCAGCTTTCTTTCTCTTCATCTCACATGCACGGCCATTGGCCACTCTATCAGCCGAGCGACCACATTCAAACATTTTCTGTGCCTATGTCTTCCTGTCCCTCTTAGGACAGTTTGCTATCCATATCACATTTTTGATTGCAGCAACCAGAGCAGCAGAAGCATATATGCCAGAAGAATGCATTGAGCCAGATTCGGAATTCCAGCCTAATTTGGTGAATACTGTTTCCTATATGGCAAACATGATGATCCAAGTGGCCACGTTTGCAGTGAATTATATGGGCCACCCATTTAATCAAAGTATCAGAGAGAACAAACCTTTCTTTTATGCTCTTACTTCAGCAGCCATATTTTTTACTCTCATCACCTCTGACATGCTTCGTAGTCTGAATGACTGGCTAAAGCTAGTTCCATTACCACAACCCTTTGGACACAAGTTATTGCTGTGGGCAGGACTGATGATGATCAGTTGTTATATTTGGGAGCATATGCTCCGAAGGTTGTTTCCTGGGAAAATGCCTCTGTGGAGACGAAGGGTGCGCCGTACCACTACCGATGAGGATGCCTCAAAGAAGAATGATTAAATCTCCCAATATGTTGCGTAGACATGCCTTTCAAAGGATGGGGTATCATGTTGCTACTAGTTCTCACACTTTTAATCAAGCTGTGGGATTGTATCTAGCAAAATTCCACTTTCGATAACGGGACTGGGCCTTTAAAGTTTTGAGCCAGATTGCACATAGCATGGTGTGAAACATCGATCGGAGCTATCGCCATTTTCAGTTTCAAATCTCCTTTTCTCATGCCATGCCTATTGTTGCTCTGGAATATGGATTCATGCTGATCATGAAAGCAAGTCCTTCAAAGTTGGAATCAATTGATCAGGGTATGTTGAGGCTTGAATCAGCTGCAGGCCCAAAAGATGCCATATCGGGCTGGAATCCCTTTTTTAAAAGAACCAATTTTGTTCCTACCAGAGTCTGACCCGTTTTGTAATTGAACAATATACTGGGCATGCAGATGGTGCATGCTAGAACTTCCAAACATAATATGGCATGACAAGATTTATGATAGGGTGGTTCGTATCAAAACATCTTCCCAAGTCGAAGAGTTTTGATTACTGAATTGTAGAGAAAGGGCAACCAAAAGATTGATAGTACTTTTGATAAATTTTGACAGGCCATTGTTACTATGCATTCACGATAACCTCCTGCCTATTATGAAGGATTGAAGGTGATGGTATATGGTATGCACACTCAAGTAATGTAGAAGAGAAAGCAATGAAGATATGCTATGGCTATGCACTAAGCTCAATGCCCAGTTATTAAATCAGCTCGTGTGTCAACTTTGATTGCCACAGATTTGTTTGAAAGGAGGACAACCATTTGCATGTTAATGTAAACTAGTACAATACTGACAGTATGTTACTAGAAGATTCAATAATTATTCAAGCTAAAACTACTTAGAAGTAGACTGCAGAATGACGAAAGATTTTCCCTACAGCAAATTAGATTGGCCAGAGGATATAGATGAAAGGGTAAGTGGTGGAAGGCCAGGAAATTATGGCCTTCTGTTAAGTTCATTTTTTCTGTATGGATTACTTGGCTTTGCATGTGTTCTTTCAAGCTAGCTAGAAATGGTGAAGATATACGCCCTTTTGGTGAGCTTGATTGATGACCTAAATGTTACAATGTGAATATTGTACTTTTCCTTGGCATGTTTTGAATGCTCTCTTATAGTGGACGTACCAATATTGTGGGGGGTGTATCTATTTTGTTGTGGGCATGTTGTGCACGTTTTCTCTAATAGTGGACTTAACAAATGAATCTCTCTCTCCCTCTCTCTCTCTCTCTCTCTCTCCCTCTCTCTCTCTCCCTTTTTCCCTTTTCCAAGCACACCCCCATGCCCCAAAAAAATAAAAACTAAATTGCACACGTATCGGCACGCGTGTGCACATACACACGCACGCACGCACGCACGGACGGTGCGCACGCACGCACGCATGCACGTCGAGGATATCAATGCTAAATTTTGTGTTTGTTTGGGCAATGTATTTTTTGCTAGCCTCAGTTATCACTTGTGTTGCATGTGTCACTTGCGTAGCACATTCTCTTAGATATTTTAAGTGAGGAACCTCATTATTATGTGTGTTTTCAATTTTCAATAAATTAGCAGGTTGAGGACTGTCAGTTGGTGTGAACCACCACACCTGACAGCCATCTGCCACTCTTAGAACTATTTGAATGGATGGACATGCAAACTCATGTTGTGACGTGTGCACAGTTGGCGCATCTCACAAATGAGTGATGAACGAGAAGGGTGGAAACAAAGATATATGGCTCGCAACGTGAAGCCTTCTTTGGAGTATGGTTGAGCATATATGCATGGATGACCAAGAAGTCACCATTCATGAAACTCTCAATTCTAACACGGTTGTTCTAGGGAAAGCGGATTAGCAAGGGCAAGCAATAGAGCAAGGCACAACTGAAACCCCCTAAGAAGTAGGCACCAAAGGCCATGAGAGATCTGGGAGGCATTTTAGTATCCTACAAACTGTTACCGACTTGAAAGCGATAAGCTTGGTAGCATAAGTAGACTTGCTAGCCTTGGGAAGTCAGATTAAGAGAAGCTTATGAAGTCACAATAGGAAAAACCCATGGTAGACAATGCCTTGCATGATTCTTTGTATTGCTGTGTGCTACATTCTTTGTATTGCTGTGCGCTACAACTTCACCGACAATGATCGCCTACCGCATTTTCATCCCACCCTGTGACTCATCGCAATCACACAATCAAGACATGAGAATCACCCGGTTCTTTTCATTCCCAACTATTCTAATCGTTGTCGTCGCCCATAGCATAGCTTGAGCCGGCCAGTTGAGAGAACTCTTCGATTGTTGTTGCTCCATCCGCAAAGCAATCATCTCAACGACATAGATTGATGAGAGACAAGGTGAAAATTGATGAGCTCTTGGCGAGCGACCATTAGAATTGAGATTCGTGAGTTCTTAAATCCAACTACTCCCGTCGATTGTGCCCCCTTCCAAATCTCTTTGCTCACTTGCTTTTGTGCGCTTGTTTCCCCTTTCTTCTCAGAAGTTTACCTCTCTCTTGACACTTGAACATCAACCGCTCCTCTAATTTGCTCGCTCTTTATCCTCATCAAGCCTCATTATCTCGCATATGCTGCACCTGCTTCCACTGCATGTCATCCCTCATGTAAAAATTCCAACCTTTACTTCCGTGCAAGGTCGAAACTTCACAATCCCCTTTCTTTCAATATTGCATTGCCTCAACTATATTGTTGTGAATTTGCCTCCTACCACAATCCAATTTAAATGAGCCAGGAGCTCGCCACGTCCACTTGCGCTTGCCTCCCCGACCTCTAACTTTCACTCTGCAGTCTGGTTGCACGACTAGTATCCTCCTCCTCCTGCTCCACCATTTTTGCCTCCTTGCGCAGCACAGCTCTCAACCCTCACCTCCTCCTCCACAACCTAGGAACCTCGACGTGCCACCAGGAGCAGCTTCGATAATAGGATCTGTGCTCCTCATTTATGTAAAGCTCGAGCAACTTTCTATGTAGATTGTGTCAAGAAACTACCATCACGAGCCAAAAAAGGAAACCCCATGGTTGAACTCCGCTTTAAACGCAAAACTTTCTTGTTGCTATAGCCTAGTGCTAATAAACAATGCCGAGGAGGAAACCATTGAAATTGCCCTACAAAGAGGGAGACCCGAGAAAATTACACTAGTGAGTTTTAAGAGCAAAAAAGATGGGTCATGCTTCCAATATTTGAAGTGGACCAAGAAGAAGTCAATCCCACCAAGAATCGAAGTAGAACTCTAGCAGTTTTATGGACGGAAGGATCAAGGTCCCCTTAGCCACATATCGAGTTTGCTAGGTCAAATGAATGTAACTCATAGGATGCGCACTTTCTTTACCAATGACATTCAATGCATTTGTATACTAAGCTCTTACTTCCCTTGCACTTTGCATTAGGTAGTCCAGTACCGCTGGTCAATTTCCAATAAGTTATTTCAAAGACTCAGATAAAATTAGAGAAGCCTTCCTCATAACGAATAAGAAGGAAATCAATGAAGATGTATGATCTCCATTGAATAATCGTAGGCTATGTGAAATAATTCATTCTCATGATCAGTTTGTGAACCATCTCGGATGTCAATTGCATTGAAATGGACTTAATCGTAAAGATTTCCTTTTTCTTTCTTGTATTCATTGGCTTAAACTCATGTTATGCCGAAGATGAGCCAAGCTTAATTGAAGTATTTGGTAATCAAGAAGATAGATGGAAAACAATTAAAAGTTAGGGTTGTTGGGTGCGCCTAACACCCCACTTATATATTTGTTTTTTATGTACGAAAAGACATGAGAATGTGCTCCTATTTTTGGCCCTAATTCAAAAGGGTTGGAGTTGCATAGTGCAAGGAAGCAACAAATGATAGAAACCTACAAAGAAAACAAATGCATTCCCTTTGGAAAGCCATACTATTGGGAACCATAATACAAAAGCAAGAACATTAGTTCCTATGGCCAAAGAGCAAAGATAGTTACTCTAAATCTTTCAACTGGGCAAACGAAGGTTGAAGTTGAGCCATTTAGCTTGGAAAGAATTTCCAATGTGGGGTTTAACATGATGTAGAGGGGCTTGCATGAGATTTTGGCCCTTGCTTTCCTAAAAAATGTAGGAACCCCATATAAGACTACCAAAGAAATGCTTAAGAAAGAAATAAGAAGAAAAATATGAAATTCCTAAATGAAGTAAAGCAAAAAAGGAGCAACAAGTTAATGAGGCCAAGAAGTTGGAAGTGGCAATGATTTCCTTCCAACAAAAGGTCAATGATCTCAAAGCTAATTTAGAAAAAAGCAAAGTTTCCCTTAGTCATGTGGTCAATCTAAAGCAGTAGTCAGAAAAGCTTGTAGAAACTAAGGCAATATCAATGTGGAAAGGTAAGAGCTTCCTTCACACTCACTTAGGGAAATAGATTCAAGCAATGAAGCAAGAGGTGAAGGCACACATTATCACAATAGCCTAACTCAAGTCATTGAAAGATGTCAAAGGAACGCCAAAGGAGAATTATTAGAGCTCTAGAAAATATTAAGTGGTTCATGCTAAAAGAAATCTCCCTAGCAAAAGCTCATCATCAATTAAGAGATTCTAGGCCCAAGAGGCAAGATGGTAGTGGATCAAGGAAAGCATGGATCTTTAGATAATATTATGCCTCCACCTTCTTAAAATACTTAATAGATTAGGATAGTAACACAACAATGCAAACGAATGGGTAAGTACTAGGATGCTAATAAAGACAATAAACAAGAATAAGACTAAGGGCCTCAATGAATGGATGGATCTGTTAGGCCGTGCACTATTGAGAAACCCTATGTATCATGTGCATCCGGGGGGTATTTAAAATCCCATCAACTAAAAATTTCCCGTCGAGATAAAACACACCCTCTTATGAACTAACTGGTTTTTTGCTAAAGTTGGATTAAAAGACCGCTCATGTTATTATTATCTTGTTAATATTTTCCCTGAAGCTTGAATTGAAAAACGCTCCTTTTGAATGCATGCGGTACACTAACATTCTGTGAGGTGGAGCCCCCCCAAATGGATCTTTTGTCTAATCTTATACCTCCACCTTCCCAAAATGCTTAGTCAAGACCTGGTAAAGATAATAATACAACAATGCAGAAGAAGAGGGGGAAGTGACCCTAGAAAATTGATGTAGGATAATTGATCCACAAATACAACATCTTCTCGAGGTCTCAAGCCTGCAAAATAACAATCCCTCCTATAATATTAAAGTTTTGTCATTCGCATGCCTACTCCATTCCATAGCTTTCCTTCATTTAGGCTTACAAATTTCCAATCCTAATGATGCTTATTTGCATTGTCTCCCTGTATAATAGATTTATTTGGGAAATAAGTGAATTATATAAATGGCATGGAAAAATACCCAAAAAATCCATGGAGGGTTTAAAAGATCGATCCCCCTTGAATAAGATAATAAACCCCAATTTTATCCCTTGATGCATAATTTCCTGGGCCAAGAAACGAGAAAATACACTTCTATTGGCCCCTCATTCAGATAAAAGGATGACTTCTTAAGGTGATGAAATATCATGTTCAATACTATAATGATGCCATTGATCTCTCATTGTAGACCTTAGTACAACATGGCCGATTGCTCATATTCAATAATACTCTCTTTCTACCATTAGGGATCACGACATATCTGAATTTTAATCCGCATTCAAACTTTTGAGCCCATTGTGGGCATGCCTTTACTTCCAAGCATGGATTTTTTTGCCCACTGTTTGGTTGGAACATATAGTGAAGCATTGGTTGTTCAATGCACCCCATCTTCTAAAGATCATTTGGAGTGTTACATATCTCGACAAAGTAAAGCCATCAAAATTTGTGAAGTGAGTGTTCAAGGGGTTGCAACTCGATATTTTTAATGTGGACATAATGTTAAGAAATCTAGTGGATATACAACTATGTTTCAAAAATTGTCAACATAATCATTAAAACACACAAAAAATTACAATGCTTTGAAGGGGTTTCTAAAAGAAATATGAAGAAGTGGGGAAATTTTATTTAATGTATAATTAATCAAGGGCATTCCTATTGAGACATCTTGTTTTAGTGGGAAATGATGCAAATGCTCAACATTCTACATGTAGGAGCAAGCCAAATACATCAACATCCTATTCAATGAGAGAAGATGAGATATAGCTTGGCATGTTATGGGCATGTTGAACTATGGATGACCAAATAGAGAAAGAAATAATGTACACGATGGCATGAAACTAGATCTTGAAATTAAAAAAGTTATGGTATGGATAGAACAAAAGTGCCAACCATATTTCGAGTTGTCATGAAAACTAAATTATTATCATTTCACAACACATATCTGTGGGGGTTAAAGGTCACTGTGCCTTTACCCCAGTTATGTACAATACTCAAACACATATATAAATGAATGAAAAAGAAGATTAGGGTGGTTTTGCACCCACCAAATCTTGTGGCTCTCTGTCTCTCTGTCTCTCTCTCTCTCTCCTTCTTCCGTTCTTGCTTCCGTTGAGAGCACTCTCAATATCTTGTAGAAAAATGGCAATTGCAAGTCCATAGGAAAGCACCATTCCATGTTAGCAATTCCAGAGAATGGGAGCCGGTTTTAGATTTTTTCTTTTTCCTTTTAGTAATCATGGGATTAACATTAGGAGGCACTTATGCCAAGGGAGAGCCATTCTTATTTGAAATATAGGAAGAAGAGGGGTGGTACAGGACACCAAACTTAGGGTTGTTGGGTGAACCCTAAATGCCATTATTATATATTTATTTTCTTGGCAGGCACAACATTATTTTTGGCCCCAATCTAGGATGATTGAGTTGTTTTCTTCCCATCTCTCTCTCTCTCTCTCTCTCTCTCTCTCTCTCTCTCGATGCTATGCTTGTATTTTGGGCACTTGATGTACATGTGTTGGATGGTTTATATGGACTTATTAAAAAAAAATAAAAAAGACCAAATATTTGACTTTAGACTCACATAAGGCTACAAAGCCGAAAAGCATAATAAAAATTGCATGCAATGTACTATCATGTGATGCCAATTGGGGATTCTTCTTGGGGGGTTCACTATTAAAAACCCTAGATAGCATGTGTGTTTAGAAGGTCGAATTTAATACCCAAACTATAGGAAATTTACCCTAATCCTTCCCAAAAGTTTCCCCCCTAAATTTCATTTTAATTTGCACAAAGCATAAGACATGCCCATTGGGGATTTCACCACAAGAGATGCATATGCTATTTTCATCCGGCATAGATACTTGAAAGATTTTGCACCACCAAAGTGAAGACAATGTATGCTAATTGCATTATGCACAGATGCCCAAAACCTATTGCACCAAGGTACAATTCTAATAAAGTAGGTGAATGATGTAGCAAACTGCATGCATCTTACATAGCAGCACTATAGGGTATCAAACCCCCCCTTGTACAACCAAGCTCAAACCAATAGACCATCAAGTCTTCCTTAACCTTATGATGGGAAGAATTTTTTTAAAGACCGCCTACACAAAATTTGGGTTATTTGAGACCATATTGAGCCATGTTGATATGTTCTAAGAATGTATATATATGTTGAACTATTTCTCTCCCCTTGCAGTGGAAAAATCCCTCTTCATCAATGCCTCTTTATTTCACAAAGCAAGCATGTGACACACTTTTAGAGATATCTTCTAGAGATATAATAGAAAAGAAAAGTTAGTCTTGTCAAAATTGGGGTTCTATTTTAGGTCCTTTTTTATGGACATGTAGCCAAAGGATTTGCAAATGGGTGGATTTGGTCCACAGGTTGTGGTTTCTATTGAATGGTCATGGGGAAAGAGAGAGAGAGAGAGAGAGGGAGGGAGGAAGGGAGGGAGTGAGGGGGAGGGAGGGAGAGAGAGAGAGAGAGAGAGAGAGAGAGAGAGAGAGAGAGAGAGAGAGAAGGGGGGGAGGGAGGGAGGGAGGGAGGGAGGGAGGGAGGGAGAGAGAGAGAGAGAGAGAGAGAGAGAGAGAGAGAGAGAGAGAGAGAGAGAGAGGGAGAGAGAGAGAGAGAGAGAGAGAAAGGGGGGGGGAGGGAGGGAGGGAGAGAGAGAGAGAGAGAGAGAGAGAGAGAGAGAGAGAGAGCTCTGGCTTTAGAACCCATTCTACGCAATCCTGATTGGTCAAAGACTTTCTATATCAATTTTGGGTTTGGTGAGCACACTCTGGCGGGTATTCTTCTCCAACAAGGGGAGGATCGATTCATGTATCTCGTTCGATTTGCTTCTCGACAATTGCTCGAAATTGAATGATGCTACTCTGAGGCTTACAAGCATGCTTTGTCTTTGGTGTTATGCATTGAGAAATTTAACCATTATGTTGCTGGAAAGTCCTTCATTATAATCTGTAGAAATGGTCTTGCAAAGCAGGTTCTTCAATCACCAAATCCCATCGACCGGTTGGCCAAATGGTTGGCAGTTTTACAAGAATATGATTTTTCTTTCAAAATTGTAAAAGGGGGTTGTTCCAACTTGAAGAATGCTTTGATTGATTTAGAGGAGTGCCTCTATATAAGCCTTGTAGCAGCCATAGAAGTTGGGGATCCATGGTATGGTGGTATCTATAGATTTTTGACTGCTTTCTCCTTTCCTCCAGAAAGTACTAGCTATGAGAGAAAGAAGATCCACAGAGATAGTAGGCGCTACACTCTCTTTGATGGGGTGTTATACCGTCAAGGCCTAGATGGGGTACTAAGACGAGCCATTGATGCAGAGGAAGCACCTATTAAGGTATTAAAGCATAATCATGATGGATTTTGTGGAGGCCATTATGCCGGTGACTATATAGCTAAGAAGATTTTACATGCTGGGTACTATTGGCCGACCTTGTTCAAGGATGTCACTATGTATTGCAAAACTTGTGAACCATGCCAATTCTTTGGTAGGAAGGATTTGCGTCCTGGGCAACATTAGCCAGTGATGTCCATCCATCGGTTTCAGAAGTGGGGAATAGATTTTGTTGGGCCCCTACCCATGACTGCTCGCAAAAAGAAGTATCTTTTAGTAGCCACTCAGTATGTCACTAAGTGGGCTGAAGCTATCGCCCTCCCCGTTGCAAATGGTAAGGAAATTTCAAATTTCATATTTGAACGTATGTGCACAAGGTTTGGGACACCCATGGAAATAGTATTTGACCATGGGAGTCCATTCTTAAATGAAGCAGTGGAGTTGCTCATGGATCGCATGGGTATTGATCATCGCACTTCTAGCATCTATTATCTAGCATCCATGGGACAAACGGAGTGGACCAATGGCCTCCTTTGTAAATCCATAGGAAAAATGGCCACAAAGAATAGGAGCTAGTGGGATCAGAAGGTCATTGAAGCTATGTGGGCTTACAACATCACTCATAAAATGTCTACAGGTCACACTCCTTTTGAGTTGGTGTATGGTACTGAGGTAGTTTTACCCCTAGAGATAGAGATTCCAGCCTTGAGATTGGCACAAGAATAGAGGATGACAGAAGATAAACATGTAGAGGCCACATTGGTACAACTTGAGAAGTTAGATGAAACCTGACGCCTTGCACTACATCAAACAGAGATCCAAAAGAATCGACAAAAGGCCCGCTTGGATGCTAAAATTTGCAAGGGATGGGAAAGACACTTTGCTGAGGGGGATGTTGTGCTATGCTTTGATAACAGATTGGACCAGCAAATGGATAAGAAGTTCCTACCACTGTGGATTGGTCCATACAAAGTCATCAAGGAACATAGCAATGGGTTTGAACAAGTACAGGAGCTACGTGAGCCATATGGCAAGAAGGTGATCAACAAGCGTTATCTCAAGCTCTTCTTTTTGCATGATGGTCCCAGGCATGGAAATGTTGTGCATTTCCTGCCTAGGAGGGGAGCTGTTATGGATAAATTTGACCAAAGTAAAAGGCATGTGTGCTTGTATGTGTGGCAATAGTATAATAAAATATGGTGTGCATAAGGCCCAGGGTTGAGGTGGCAGGGCATGACCATGTGCCACCCTTCCATGTAAGAGGACCCATAAGGTGTGTTGTACATAATCCATGGTAGTAATAATATAAAATGATAAGGTGGCATGGGTCCTCCATGTACCACCCCTCTAGCTAGGCGATCCCACGCCTGCGTTTAGTGAGATATGGCCCAAGGACCATGGGAGAAGTAACATAAAATAGGTGCAAATGGATATTATATTGGATTATTCCCTCCATGTAGGATAGGCCCATGTGGGGGGGGTGTAGAAAGTCCAAGAATGCAAGTTAAATAATGGGAAAGAAGGATGAGGTGGCAAGATTCCTTGTGCCAACCCTCCACTTGTCCTCCTAGATGTTTGAACGTATTATAAAACACACACACACTCTCTCTCTCTTTCTCTCCATCTCTCTCTCTGTCCCTCTCCCTCCCTCTGCCTCTCTCTCTCTCTCTCTCTCTCTCTCTCTCTCTCTCTCTCTAACTTGCACTAAAGAATGCGATTTGGGTTCCGAGACCCCCAAATCGCATTCATTTGTTCAATTTTCTAGAGTGTACAAATGAAAGTGATTTGGGGGTCTGGGAAATGCTCAGGACCCCAAATCTTGTTCTTTTGTACTATGGTCAGAGCTTAATGGATGGAAGCTTAAATGACGAGGATGGCACTTAGCGAGAGAGAAAATACGAGCCTCATGGAGAGTCGAGTCTTGTATGATTGTTGGCTTACCTATCGAGGCTTTAATTGGCCAATCATTATGCACGTGTGGCAATGTCTCCTTGTACAGCTCATTATGGCTATTTAAAGCCTGCACATATCTCTCTCTCTCTCTCTCTCTCTCTCTCTCTCTCTCTCTCTGTGACTTGTACAAAAGAATACGATTTGGGGGTCTAGGCATTTCCCAGACCCCCAAATCGCTTTCATTTGTACAATTTTCTAGAATGTACAAATGAAAGCGATTTGGGGTCTAGGAAATGCCTAGGACCCCAAATCACGTTCTTTTGTACTATGATGGGAGCTTAAATGTCTATGGAGCACCAGAGAGAGAGAGAGAGAGAGAGAGAGAGAGAGAGAGAGAGAGAGAGAGAGTCTTGTATGATTGTTAGCTCGCCTATCGAGGCTTTATTTGGCCAATCATTATGCACGTGTGGCAACGTCTCCTTGTACAACTCATTATGGCTAATGAAAGCCTGCATGTCTCTGTGTGTGCATGTGTGTGTGTGTGACTTGTAGAAAAGAATGCGATTTGGGGGTCTAGGCATTTCCCAGACCCCCAAATCGCTTTCATTTGTACAATTTTCTAGACTATACAAATGAAAGAGATTTGGGGGTCTAGGAAATGCCCAGGACCCCAAATTGCATTGTTTTGTACTATGATGGGAGCTTAAATGTCTATGGAGCACCATCGAGTGAGAGAGAGAGAGAGAGAGAGAGAGAGAGAGAGAGAGAGAGAGAGAGAGAGAGGGAGAGAGGGAGGGAGGGAGGGAGGGAGGGAGGGAGGGAGGGAGGAAAAAGCATATAAATGAAAGTGATTTGGGGGTTTCGGTATTGTCCAAACCCCCAAATTGTGTTTTGTTATATACAATTACACATGCAAAGAGAGAGAGAGAGAGAGAGAGAGAGAGAGAGAGAGAGAGAGAGAGAGAGAAGAGAAAGAGAGAGAGAGAGAGAGAGAGAGAGAGAGAGAGAGAGAGAGAGAGGAGGTAAAGAGGAAAAAGTGTACAAATGAATTATGAAAGTGATTTGGGGGTTTGGGTATTGTCCAAACCCCAACATCGTGTTCTCTTGTACACACTTACACATGCGTAGAGAGAGAGAGAGAGAGAGAGAGAGAGAGAGAGAGAGAGAGAGAGAGAGAGAGAGAGAGAGAGAAGTGCATGATTGTCTGCTTACATCAATGATGGTGTACATGCATCGATGTATGATTGTGTGCATGTACACACACTTGTTATGTGTATTTTTAATTAAAAAGTGTATTTGCATTCTTGTTGTAGAGAGAGAGAGAGAGAGAGAGAGAGAGAGAGAGAGAGAGAGAGAGAGAGAGAGAGAGTGGATTTGAGAATGGCAGAGTAAAGTTTCGAAGTATAGAGTTTGGATGAATCTTCCCATCACACCATAAGTCAATACATTGTAAACCTTCCTTTCTCATGTTTTCTCTTTGCACGACGCCTACGTATTGTCGCTTTGGTAGAGGCACATATTCTTCTACTAAATCAATATGAAGATGGTGCTGTTGTCTCTTGTTAGCTTGTTCCAAAGTGTTGTTGTTGCACGCTTCCATTCTGAGAGTACAGTTTCTCCATTGCTTCACAGTTTCATTACATTTTCTTAAAGCAAGGAGTTGATGATGGTGGTAATCTTGAGAAAACTTGAAAAGCAATGCTATGGCGAGATTAGTTATGGTTTTTTGACAGAGAAGCTAAATGGATCACAAAGGTGGCTAGAAAATGATTGAGAGAAAGGAGTGGCTTGTAGGAGCATTGAATGCAAATGCTTGTGGGACATAAGTACTAAATATAGAGGAGTATCTTTATTCGTCTATCCTCTGACATGTTTACAAGACTAAGTATTTTATTATTTCCTCATATTTCAGACGCACAAAAAATGATGAAATTGTGAATTTCCCTCATGGCCTCAAAATGAGCTCCCTTTTTTCCTAATGCATGCCCACACATGCACACTGGCACATACATGCACACACGCATGCATGCACGTGTGCGCACGCACACTCACACAGAGAGCTCCCCTTCACTCTGGTGTGTGCATGGATGCACACATACATGCATGCATGGGCACACATAGGCATGCTTGCGCGTGCACACACATGCCATGCACACACACACACATGCACGCGTGTGTGCATGCGTATAGGCATGCATGCACACATATGCATGTGCATACACACACACACACGCACACACACACACACACGTGGGCACACATGCCCCCGCCCTCCCCCCCCCTATGGTAATATATATATTTTTGAAATATGGCTCCAAATGCTAAAATATTGGTGACAACATTATTTACCTTTTATTTTGGAAAATTAACAATAAGCCTAAATGCAAGTAAGCATGGACTACATACCATATACTTGTAATGTTCTCTTATAGTATGTATGTCAAGACAACAAGAGTGTTTTTTAGAAAGTATCACTTACATTTAAATGTTATTTTGTTGGATTAAAGGATAGTTTCAATGTTCATTTACTTGTATTTGGGGTGCGAATAGTTGAAAGAAATTTGAGTTGACAAGTGGGGACCTTGTATGATATTATACATTTTAATTTAAAGAGGTCACACAACACCTCAGCATGATAGAAGTTGAATATATGAGGGTGATGATTGTACATGCATATCTCTTTGTTGATATGTTCTGATCTTACTTTTTCAAAGGTCTTATTTCTCTTTTCTAGGATATCTAAAAAGTCTCAATAAAATTAAAGTGTTGGGGAATTGGGAGCAAGCTATGAACAAATTGGAGTGTCTTGTTAATGAGAATTTCTAAAATTAAGGTGTAAAAGGTAGGAAAGTGGGAGATAAGTAGGGAAATATAATTTTATATGATCATACCCGACACATTTGTATCTATAGGTTGTAATCAAATATGAGAAGATTCTTGAAGTTGAATGGAAAAGAAGGCCAAAAGTGTGTCGCATTAATGTGTGTAACTGGTACTAGAATGCCTTCTACCTAAGAAAGGGGTCAAAGTTCAATTCTACTAAGGATGTTGCCACTTTGGTCTGATGACTTACTTTGAAGAAGGCACAAAGTAGACAATGGTGCATTTTCTCCACTAGCATTGGATTGGAGAACATGTGTAATATCTCTTTGCCCTTGTACATACATTGTGGGATCAGCGTGAAACAAATATTCCTTACGGCATGAAAGCAATATCCTATGTACAATTTGTGCAACTCATGTATTCAAATTTAATCACTTTTGTGTACAAGGTGGGTCATCCGATCCCCGTTGAGTGACACATAATGTGTCCTCTATTCTTCTGACTACACTGAAAGGAAAACATGAGCCTTGAGCCATGATGTAAGAGGTCTATATTTGGCATACTCTATTTTCCAACATCCTTACAAAGAGTGTAGGAGTCTAGCTTTGCATTTCATGTCTCAACCACATGTAAGGACACTGAAGGAGGAATAAGGCCATGTAATGAAAGGAGTGTAACATGCCTAAGTGCCTTCTATGTCCAAGTCTACTATCAATGGACCATTCTTTTTATAGAAAATACTACTATCCATGAAAATTACTTTTTGCAAAAAACCTTTCGGTGGACATCACTTTCCGTGGAAATGCACACAATGCAATGAGGGTTAGCTTTAGTTTGCCTCTCTTTCGCCTTCACGTCCATAGTAATGTATATGAAATAATGATCTTGAATTGTAGCTTTGTCGGCAATCGTGGGTAGATTTATGGGTCTAGAGTCCATCCAAATTCATTCTATTAAATCCCTTTTAGGTACCCAACACATTCACAGGTTTGCCTTAAGAATATAAGAGCTTTATTTTATAAAGATAATATCCATAAGTCAAGTGCTAGTTGAAATGAAATTAAAGGGGAGCATCAAGCATTGTTGAGATTAATCTAAGTGGTGTTCAAATACTTAGTGCATCATGTGTTTTGCAATTTACCTCCAAATAAATGGAAACTAATTTCATTTTAGCAGGATTTTTAATGAGTATTGTCATGGGTAGACATCTTGGTACATGTGTACATGTACCTCTCTTCTAAAATTGTAAATACGACAATTCCTTATTTAGCTTGGCCTAGTAGGATGCACACCTTAGTATGTATAATGTAAAGCCATATACTAAGATGCTTCTCCCTTACTACACATGTACATGTGTGTGAGCATGTGCATAGGGCCCATGCTTGTGCATGCAAGCACCCATGGGCGTGTGTGTGTTTATGCGTGTGTGAAAACATACATGTATCCTTGGGGTCCACTAATGAAATGCTTTGGGTATCATGTGCCATTCAAACGTTCAATACAAATACACTTATGTACTGTAATGTTCATATCTATTTTACCTTTATCCTCATAAACATCACTCCCTTTTCTAAAAGTGAATTTAAAATCCATTTTTGTAAGTAGAATTGTGTAAAAGGAGTGTAAATTGTCTGACTAAAAACTCTTTTAAACAATCTAACTTACATAATACATATTATGTAGTAGGACTAGGGCGCTAACTTATATAATCTGTTAGCCCGTGGGTGTGTTTACGTGTTATATGCACGTGTGTATATGTGTGCATGTGTGTATATGCATGTGAGCTAACTTACATATTCCTTAGTGAACCTCGTGAGGCGCATAGACACGTACAAACACATGTGTGCGTGCGCATGTACTCGTGTGTGCACCTAGCTCAACTTTGAAAGACTAGGGCAACATTGCTCACAAAGTTCTCATAAGTACTTGCAAACCCTCTCTCTCTCTCTCTCTCTCTCTCTCTCTCTCTCTCCCCGCGTCACTCATATACACACAAGCACACACATACGTGTATTGACAAGGCATATGCATGTGCACACAGTGAAGATGCACATTTAGGCACATGTGATACGTGTGCAAGTGTGTGCTTGTGTGTGTGCGAGCATGTGAGTGAGTGAGTGTGTTAGGGAGTGGTTTCCAAAAAACAAAGTGTCTATGTGTGTGTGTGTGAGAGAGAGAGAGAGAGAGAGAGAGAGAGTGCGCTAGAGTGCGCTAATGTGAAGAGTTGGAGTGGGGTCTCAAGGCAGTTTACGTGACACACTAACAGTAGTGGAAGCTTCCGGTAACAACGTGAACCGCAAACATCTCACTCAAGCATATCTCCCTACAGAGTACACACACACACACACACACACACACACACACACTTTCACATACACACACTCACACACTCAAAGACACTTGAGCAGCCACCCTCTTCCATCCGATCACCATATTACATTTTGTCTCCCATCCCTCCCCCTCTCATCTTTCCTATATAACACTCCTCTCCTCTTCCCCAACCTTCCAACCGCACCTCTTGTTTTTCTCGCCCTCCTTGTTCATCGTCCCAGCTCCCACCCTACCAGCTTTCTAGCTTCCCCCTCTCCACTTTTGAGGCTCGCACTCCTTTCCCTCTCCCCTTTGTAGAGCACCTCGCACTCCTCCCCCCCCAAAACCCCAGGGTTTAACATCCCTCCCCATCTCGCCTCCCTCTCTCCCCTCCCAGTCGACGCTTGAGGCTGGAGGCTCGCGGGCCCTTGCACCCGCGCGGCTCTTCTGGCTCCGCCAGCAATATGGCTCCTTCCATCCACTCGGACTTCCTTGCCGCCCCTAGCTGCAAGTCCCTGAAAATTTCTAAGTGTGACTACCAAGAGAACGGATTAAAGGCTCAGGCGGATTGCGAGCTTGAGGTAACTAAGGCTAACAGGGAGCTTGGCGCTGGCGGCAATCAGACCTCTATAAAGGGAAAGCGGCCTCCGGATAAGAGACGTCGGCTATCTGAGGCATCACACCGAGCTCAGTTTCAGGCTGCACAAAGGCTGATCTGCGCGCACGAGGAGATGGACCATAAAAAGGATGTAGTTAAAGGTATTAAGGAGCTCGTTGATGCTGGAATTGATCATGTTCCAGTGAAATATATTAGACCGCTTGAAGAGCGACCGAGACTGTCTGAAGTTTATTATACAGACCAAGTTCCCGTCATAGATCTGAAGGGACTGCTGGGTCCTGAACGTCACGAAGTCATAGAGAAGATTGGGCGCGCTTGTGAAGAATGGGGTCTGTTCCAGGTTAGTGTGAAGAAAAGTATACTCAAAGTCATAGATGCAATTCATTTTCTAGCTGGAGGTAGATTTGTAAGGAAGAATGATCTCCATCAAAACTAGTCCGGACTCTCCAGGTGATCAACCATGGCATTCCGAAGTTTGTTGTCGACAAAATGCGGACGGCTGTTGACGGCTTCTTCCGACAACCGACACCTGAGAGGATGGCGTATTACTCCGACAATGTGCACAAGCCGCTTGTGTACGTAACAAGTTTTAATCGACAGAAAGAAAGCCTCCTGAATTGGAAGGACTCTCTGAGATTCCGTTTTTCTCCTCGAATGGACAACTACAAACTTCTGCCACCTATTTTCGGGTACGCGACTTGCTTGTCTCTTATATTGCTAGCGCCACATGAAATTTATAATCTGCAAATTTCCATTGAAATTGATCTGCACAGGCGCTTCCGCGACCTTGATGATTTACGTACTAAACTTATACTGGCATTTGCTAACGGAGGAAATTCAGCGACGCTGGCATGGAGTATTGCCAAGAAATTAGATGTCTTGGCGCTCGGCTCTTCACGGCGCTGTCTGAAAGTCTTGCACTAAGCCCCGATTATTTGTACAAATATATGCAAGCAGACATTGCTGATATCCACGTGAATATGCACTATTACCCTCCCTGTCCTGATCCTCGACTGACATTCGGCTTAAGCGGGCACTCGGATCCTAACGTTCTTACAGTACTCTTGCACAATGACGTGGGAGGGCTTCAGCTTTTCAAAGATGGTGTCTGGATGGCTGTTAAGCCTGTTCCAGACTCTCTGGTAGTCAACATTGGAGATCAACTACAGGTGAGAGGCACGCGTAACGTGATGCGCCTTTCTTTGAAGTTCGTAGATCGTCTTCTTGTGCGCAATTATTCGAATCGTCCTCTAGACTGATGTCTGTTGGATTCTTCTTCCACGTTGCACTCGCCGTGATAAAGATTCTTACCAACGGCAAGTATAAGAGCGTGGAGCACCGAGTTGTCACCAATGCAGAGACGCCGCGAATCTCTGTAGCCACCTTCTTTGGCCCGTCGGATGAGACCAGAGTGGCTCTGTTACAGAAGTTCATCGACGACGACCATCCTCCGTTGTACAGAGAGACAGTATACAAGGAGTATGTGGCAAATTTCTACAACAGGGGACTTGCAAGGAAGACGAGCCTGGACTTCGCCAGTCTTGGCAGTCTGATGGAAGGACTGGATGGGACGGGACGCGGAAATCAAGAAGAGCTGGATTCTGAGGGACGATTCGGACGAACCAACTAGAGAGAGGTTTCCTGTTGCTGCAAAAGCTTCTGGCCGGGCCCCGGCTATGGCAGAAGACTACGACACTCTTTGCAGCTCAACAGGTCTAGCATATATAGATCCTCACAGATCCCATCCAATATCTGCATCACCTGTTATAGTCGCTGCATACTCCACGAAACGCACGACGTAGCTTTAAGCCAGCCCTCTTCGACAGATTGATCTTGGTTTGTTTCTACAGAGTGCAAGCTAATCAGCGACGTAGCGCCCATCTGCTTGTGTTACCCAGCAATTTGAATTCTCGGTCTACAGTTGTTTCTACTATTCAATCAGCTAGTTGTTTCAATGAATTGATGATCAGTTAGTTGTTTTTATAAATTGAGAGCATCAGCAATGTTGTAGCCATGCAAAAATTTGTTTAGCGCAGTTTGCATGGCTCCTCGACAGTGCAGGATTACCTCTGGGAAAAAGTTTTACGTGTTCATTCCACAAAGTTCTAGTATTCATTTCAAAACGTTTCTCTAGTGTACTTATTCATTGCCCTTTCCATGGAAATGATTCCAACGTTTTCAAAGATGTCTCTCTCCTCTACACACATAATCGATAGCTTTACACTTTAGGGGCCATACTCGGTGGCGACCTTCAAATATGTGATTGTGAATATTCTCTATTTGTATTTCTCATTAGGACACATGTGCAAAGACCGTACTAATACATTAGCTGGTAGGCAATAACCCTTTCCCCATGCCTATATTCCTTAAAATCCTCGATGGGATATGGGTCCCAATAAAGCTTTACATGTTCCGCTCCCTTCATGTTGTGCAAAGAGCATCTAAAAAGATGATATGTGTGTGTATTCTCTTCAAATGAACCACAAACGAACACCTCTCTTCATGATGTGAAAAGAGCATCTCAAAAAAGTTCCAACAATTGTTCAGGTGTTTCATTCATATTGGTAACTTTCAAATCTTTTCTTATATTATTAGAACAAGTTATTTCCATAGAGAGGTCCTAATTGTTTGCATGCAAGTTAGACCAAGGAAGCACACATTGTAGACGTTTTAGTGCTTTTTAGTGTAAGACAATGTTATAGTTATTGGCCACAAAACTAACACTCGTGTATGTCATTTCAAATGACATACATTGACTTGTCATAAATTTAAGATAGCATTCATTTTTCATCCTATCGTTTTTCCATTGAACTTAGTTACACATAGAGCAAAGAGTTTTGGAGGAGTTCTGAGACTGAAGGTTGGGTAGTTGCTTATGGCACAATCATCAATCTCTCATGGGTCTTTCGTAAAGGCATATTTACTTTGGCATCATTGACCTACTTGTAGTTTGAATATGGGGGATGGCGACCTTCAAATATGTGATTGTGAATATTCTCTATTTGTATTTCTCATTAGGACACATGTGCAAAGACCGTACTAATACATTAGCTGGTAGGCAATAACCCTTTCCCCATGCCTATATTCCTTAAAATCCTCGATGGGATATGGGTCCCAATAAAGCTTTACATGTTCTGCTCCCTTCATGTTGTGCAAAGAGCATCTAAAAAGATGATATGTGTGTGTATTCTCTTCAAATGAACCACAAACGAACACCTCTCTTCATGATGTGAAAAGAGCATCTCAAAAAAGTTCCAACAACTGTTCAGGTGTTTCATTCATATTGGTAACGTTCAAATCTTTTCTTATATTATTAGAACAAGTTATTTCCATAGAGAGGTCCTAATTGTTTGCATGCAAGTTAGACCAAGGAAGCACACATTGTAGACGTTTTAGTGCTTTTTAGTGTAAGACAATGTTATAGTTATTGGCCACAAAACTAACACTCGTGTATGTCATTTCAAATGACGTACATTGACTTGTCATAAATTTAAGATAGCATTCATTTTTCATCCTATCGTTTTTCCATTGAACTTAGTTACACATAGAGCAAAGAGTTTTGGAGGAGTTCTGAGACTGAAGGTTGGGTAGTTGCTTATGGCTCCTTCAAGAAATAGTGATCATTCAAAACATTATCATTATTTTGACACAATCATCAATCTCTCATGGGTCTTTCGTAAAGGCATATTTACTTTGGCATCATTGACCTACTTGTAGTTTGAATATGGGGGATGTGCATTTGTATATGTTTAGTTGTGTGTAGGCAACGATTTTATTTGGCCGTTTTAATTCAAAAAATAATCTTAAATGAATGTAAAGGATTTAAATCATAAAAAATACCTACTTTTATTCATAGAATGTGGTAGTTAGTTGACCAAGAATACACCATTGAATATCTCATTTTTTTGGCATGATCCGCTCTATACAAGTAACATTTATCACATGGTAATAAGAAAAACATATTTTGGTAAGTATTGACTAATCCATCAATCACCAAGGGAAAATAATCCTTGATTGAGCATTTTGCTTAAACGAGTTTTAATTTTAAAAATTGATTTAAATCACCATTTGAAATCAAACGATTTAAATCCCTTGAAATCCTAATGTCAACAGGGTGCATCCATGTGTCTATGGCATAATGTCTTTGTGAAACTAAATTTAAGGGGATTCGTTATTAGATGTCAATTAGGATTGCTATTCAAGGATTTGGCTAATGCTTTTATATATGCATCAATTCATGATTAAAGAGCATACTTGTTTCTTGAAAATAACATATACATAGCATGAAAATGAAAACTAATTATTAAGAAACACTAAGAAATTAGCAAAAATTATCAGTACGGCCAATGCATGATTGGGTGTAGCCATTTCTTATGAAGTTTAGGGAATATCTTGCATATGACTAACTTGCTTAATCTGTAACTTATGCATTTCTCGATGGAATTTGACACTCTTGGTGTCTAAACATTATGAACTTAAAAATTTTAATTCATTCATGTGCAATGCTCTTTGAATAAATCCCACATTATTTATCATTTTGCATTGGTTCCTTTTAGAGGCAGTACCTTACAAAGAGGTTGATAAACATGTCAAAGGTGGTTCCATCACTTAATCCATAAAATCAAATGCGCTAGCGAGCAAATTTACCTTTTGCTTTTTTAATCCATTTGGACATCTTTGCATTCGTTTAAGGGGAAAGAGTTTGTGATGTGTATAGCCAGAGGCAAAAAAACATGATTTCTAAATTTTCTCAAAATCTGATAACTCCCACTATTGCATTCAAAATTTTTACTAAATTTACTTTTCTCACACACGTCACCTAATGGAAGGACTGCATTGCATCAAGGTCTATATGTTAGTATACATTGTTTCATATAGATGGGTCTTGAATGGAGATAATGTTCATGACTACTGAATCCTAAAGATCACCATGTACATGGGTATAACTTTCTCTATCTATTCTTGCATTTCTTGAAGTGCATTGATGCATGCACATGTAAATTATGTGTTAGATACCTTTGCTATTTGTTGTAAAAGTTTCTTATTACTTTTGTTTATAGTTAAGTATGTGTACTTTGAGAAGGGAATTCTTTGATAATAGTAGTAGGCATAAGTCAAAGTGTCTTATATAAGTGCTCTTTATGTGGATTTTTGCATTTTTCTTGTGTGTTTGTTCATTCTTTTTCCATTATTTTTATTTCCAATGGTGCCTTATTCTTGTCTTCACTATCTTTTACAAGTAATAGACACGGTCAATGATTTATATATTGCCATTTGGAGTTTCACTAGATGAAAGTGGATTTGCCTTTTTTTCTTATTAGTTTAAAAAGTAGATGGCTATCTTCTTTTTTATTATTTTCATTTTCTTGTTGTTGAGTTTTATTTGGTATTGGCTTGGTTGCCAATGATGTTCAAGCTTACTTTTACTACATTAACATCATTCTATCAATAATGTTGTATTTGTTTTCTCCAGATAGTTTTACGTAGTTAAGCCAACATTTTCAAGTCCCATCTCTAAGTCTCCATCTTGGTAGGGATCCAATATTTGTTCCATGCATTAGCTTTGTTGACAAATTCCTTTAGCACTTGCCTTGTTGATAAATGGAGGGACTACAACAGTTCAGCTCATTTTTTATGCTTTTTTTAAATGGAAAATACATTGAATTTTTCTTCCTAACTCAAGGAAACCATTGAAAAAAAATGTCTATATTAGCATAAAAAAGAAAGCGTTCACATCTTTGTCACTCTGGAACAAACATGGACATGACTTGGCATGACTTGGACATGAATTGGGTATGACGGAAGCAATACATGATTGAAGAGTGCCAAACCTCAACCTCGACCCACCATGGTCAAAGTTGATAAGAGGGAAGTTCTGGTGCAATGGTACACGGGATACACCTGTTGGTGCACATGGGAAGCAGTCCAGCTGGCACAATGGTGCACATGGGAAGCAGTCCAACAGAGTGCATAGGCGCATAGGTGGTACTCATTGGTGCACAGGGGAAGTAGTCCAACAGTTAAGAGGTATAGGTGGTGCGCCAATCCTCGCAACCAACTAGTGTCAGGAGCACATGGAATAGACAGGAGAACACATGGAGCACGGGATTCACTGACCTAGAACAGGCTGGAGTATTGCGGAAGCCATCAAGGGCAGAGCGGCCCACAAACGATGGAATGGCTAAGGATGGCTAAGGATGCAAGAAGACATCCAATAGGAAGAAGGAAAGGAGATTGGCAGCGGGGGGTGAAGTAGAGGAGGAAAAAGGTGACAAGGGAGAAAAGGGGAAAGGGGGGAGGGATCGACACTAAAATTTGTGATCAAAATCTTTTTAGGGTAGATTAGGGCTTGACTAAGCCCTAATCTTCCCTTTTGTAAAGGTCTATAGTACATTGTAGTGGCCATTGTATTGTATTGTTTAAATTTGTTGAGAACAAAATTATTGTCCTATTACATCAAACTATTACATCGTTTCTCAAGGGGGTCACTATGTATGAAACTATATATCGTGTGCGTTCAAGGTCTATTTACTAAGCCCCTTATCTATGAATTTTTCATTAATAAATTGCACCGTTTTCCTATTCAATCTATAATATTTTTTCCAAGATACCTTTTTTGGCACCCTTCTGTCTATGAAAATATAGGAACACCTTATGTTGAACTCACGTGATAGTCAGGCAAATTATTGAGTGAACCCCCCGAGCATCATTTGAGGTAAAAAATTGACACTATGTATAAGTTTGCACTGTCTCTGTATGTCTGTCATCAATAGGTAGATGGGTAGAATCTAGTGTTGCTCCTCATTGCTTCCATCCTCGTTCTCTCACTGGGCTTGCATGCTCAATAGAGTACTAGAGTGCATGGTAATGAGTGATTAGATGTGATTAGGCTTCATGATTTACTTTTGTGAGAATTACTACTCGGTGGTGGTGTCATGGCTATGATTCCACCGGACTGGCAGTTAAAATTACCAGCCATCGCTCACCCACCACCAGGCTTAAGCATGCATGATCACTATGAGTGCAGTAAAAATTACCAGTCATCGGGCTTGCATGCTCAGTAGAGAACTAGAGTGCATGGTAATGAGTGATTAGAGCTTCATAATTTACCTTTGTGGGATTACTACCTGGTGGTGGTGGCTCTCGTCAGCCACGTCTATCATGGCTAAGATTCCATCGGGCTGGTAGTAAATTACCACCCATCGAAGTGGCTTGCTCACCTACCACATGGCATCTGGTTCATGATTACTAGCCCATGTGGGGTGGCATTTAAGATTCCACTGTGGAGGCCTACAATTAATCTGGATGGAACCCTGGGTTCGAGCCACCATGAAGGCTCAAACTTTATAACATATGAGATTTTGGCATTTGGCACTTTACTACATTACTCTCATCTGCCCCTGCTCTGCTACTTTGCTCCACATACCCTACTACTTTACTCCACACCCCTCCTCCATCTCTTTTCTGCCCCTTCTCTACTTTGCTCCATGCTCCCTCCTCCAACTCTCGTCACTCATTTACTTCCCTCCTTATCTGTTGCTCACCCACTCATCTGCACCATGCTTACTACCACCCCCCTCGATGCTTTGTGATCCCAATGTTATCTGCCTTCTCATATAAGGTGATTGCATTGCTACTCACCTGGAGTAGAAATGCTTGCACTAGTGGAGACCCTTCGTTGTTCCCACAGTCGTGTGTAGAGTAGCAGCAAAGCTCTGCTTGTACTTGCATAAGGCTAGGAATAATCTCGAGTCTTAGGAATCCTCAACATGCAAGTTCTACATGCAAGTCCTACATGCATGTTCTACATGAGAGTTCTACATACAACTCCTACATGCAACATGCATCTTCTACATGCAAGTCCAACTCGCAACTCCTACATGCAACATGCGAGTTCTACATGAAATTCCTCTATACAACATGGAACTCCTACATGCAGCTTGCAACTCCTACATGCAACTTCTATATGCAAGATCTACATGTAGAGAGAGAATGTCTTACAATTCCTACCTGCAGAGAGAGAAGCTTTCCAACTTCTATAAATACCCCATAATGGAATGAAGCCTACACTCTCTCGGGCATTGTGTTGAGTTCTACTTTGGTATTCCAAGAAATTGTCTCCAAGTGTCCATGCTTCCTTGCACTCCACATCCAAAAGCATGCTCTAACATTGCAACTCCTCCTCCCCTCTCCTCCAACCGTGCAACCCATCCTCTCCCTCTCCTCCTCCCTCCTCCTCCCCCTCCTCCTCCTCCCTACTCCTCCTCCCTTCTCCCTCCTCTTTCTCCATGCTCCTCCTCCCTTCTCCACCTCCCTCCTCATCCTCCCTTCTCCACCCTCTACTCCCTCCTCCTCCTCCCTTCTCCACCCTCTCATCCCTCCTCCTCCTCCCTTCTCCACCTTCTCTTCCTCCCTTCTCCTCCACCCACCCATCCCTTCTCCACCCTCTCCTCCTCCCTCCTCCTCCTCCCTTCTTCACCCTCTCCTCCTCCTCCCTTCTCGTCCTCTCTCCTCTCTCTCCTTTCCCCCATGCTCTTACACATTCTCCCTCTGCCACTCCTATGCTCTCCCTAAACCCTTAGTCCCTTAACCCTTGACCTTCATGATCTATGAGGGAGATGAGTTCTCCACCATGTACTCTATCCTGAACCTTGGATCTTCCTTCTAACCCTTAAACCCCTTCTAAACCCTCAAACCTCTTTCTAAGACCTAGAATCTCCTTTTAAAACCTTGGAACCTCCTTTTGAACCCTGAACCTACCTCTAACCCTCAAACTCCTCCTAAAGCCTTCAATCCACAATGAAGGCAAAATCCTTCATTACCCTAATCAGGATGATGCACATCCATTTCACACATGCATGTACTATGTTTGCTTACCACACTTAAGCCTACTTCCCTCACTGTAATATGACCCGAGGTCCTAAGCTAGACTTATACTACAAACGATGACATCGTTATACCTGTAGGTAATAGAAAGCCTCACAACCCTGCATACTAAGAATACTATGCTCTTCGTGCGGAAGCCGTGGGAAAGAGCGAACATTTTGCTTCATATGCTGGGGAGCTCAAGTAACAAGTAAACATACGTTAGTATGTGTACAAAATAAAGTACTACAAACTTTCATGAACATGACACTCAAGGGCAAGGAGAGTAAATTTTTTTTCCAAGTCTAGCCAAACATATCAACCCCAAGCATCAACCTTGGGTTACTACCTTAAGAAAATTTCTTTATTTCTTAAAAATAAGCCACTTGAAGAACAAATCAGACTATGTAATGGACACCAATGCATAGAGCTTGCAATTTTGAACATTTCACCTCTTTACAAAAGAGCGATCCGATTCCACCATGGAAAGATATGGCTCAAGAAGAGTTTAGGTAAAAACCCACACCACCCCCTCATTCTTCTTCTTTCACATCTAGCCTCCATCCTCTTCCCCAATAGGAAGGACCTATTTGAAAAAAATGGCATTAGTTAATTAGCTGTGTTGGGGGGGAGGGGGGGTAAGGGTTGTGAGAGTGGTATTTTGGTGGGGGGCCACATGCATTTGACATGTGGACATGCAGATGTGACTATGCATGTTACCACGTGTCGTATGCATGTGACTCCCTCTCAATATATCTATGGTTATCGAGATCCTTCCATTGTGACACATTGATTTTGATCGTGGCATCTCCATGCAATGATAACAGAGTATGATGGTCTAGACACCCCACGATGGGCTGGAGGAGTATGATGATAACAGAGTATGATGGTCCGGACACTCGACGATGGGCTGGAGGAGTTGATATAGGATATGTGCCTATGTGCATGAGTGCAATGCTAGGCAAAATGAAAGAGAAAAGGATGGACAGGAAGCGTGGCTTTGCAAACGATGAGGAGGATGAAGGCGATGGAGAGCAGGAAGGAAATGGAGCACTGGCATGCAACACACATGAGTTTCTAGAGTAAGTGTGGATTGTCTGGAGTGAGGAAGTGTGGATTGTAGGTGCTTACATTTTTGTTGTTCCGTGTTGTAGGGTTAATAAGAATAAGTGGGTTAATAAGAATAAGTGGGGTAGGCCTCGTAAGAGTGGTTCAAAGAAAACGGAAAGTTCGAAGGTTTTGGAGCTAAGTGTAATGGTTGGTGTTGGAGGTTCTGATGTCGATGTAAAGTCCTTGCTTCATAGATCGCATAAGTTCTTGGAAGAGGCTTGCATAGTAGGTATGTGTAGTGTCAAAAGAGGAGGAGCGCTGTACCATCTACACTTTCAAATGATCTTACAAATTAGTACAAGCATGCAAAGCGTGAAATGGATTATCCAAAAGTACATAGGCTAGGATGTCAGTCGACCCCTCGGTGGGGTGATAATGTGCCATGCATTGAGGCAAAGGAACCTACATACGTATCAAGGGATGCTAGGTTACTGCATGAAAGACTTCGTGTAGCCACATTTCAAGAGTGTGTCAAAGGGTGTGAAGAAGGAGGAAGTGCAAGCAGGGATCGAATGTTACGTTCGCTATGGCACTGACGAAACAAAAAATTGTGTATGTTTAACAAGTACCAATGTATTTGATCAGGCTTTTATGTTCTAGAAATTTAAACTTAAGGTGTAGGCACACTAGAACGTTGAGCAAATGTCTTCTGAAAATGCTTCAGAGTGGAAGTTATTATTTGTCGGTATCTTGGGTTATTCCCTATCAAGGGAGAGGTATGGATAGCGTAAGAGTAGAATGCCTCTGGAAGGCTATGGTGTCTTTGTATGCAGTCATGCCTTATGATATAAGCAATATTTTCTTTTATAGTGATGCAAGGGTCAGTCAGCTGAATCTTGATATGCATATTAAAGGGGTTCTTCATCGTGGTTCAAGGCATTTCAACACAAGCCCAGTGAAAAATGAAAATGTCTTGGATGATGATGATTTGCTTTTCTGTAGCAAGAGTCCAATTGGGAAGAGTAGCGATAGTTTAGGATCAAACAAGCCTAAAGATCTACTGTGACAAAGAGAACATCCCTCCAGAGATGTGTGATGAAGCAATGCTGGGAGTGACTACTAATAGTGTGGGATCTACACCTAGACATCGACCAAGGAAGGAGCGAGCCAATTCTTCGGAAGGTAGTCAATCCACGAGTTTGACTACTCCTCATGTCCCACCTTTTTTGCCTCTCAGAACAGCATCGCAGATGGGAATTCATATCGCTTGAATAGTTAAGCTCAAGAAAATGTTTTTTGTTTTTTGTGAGCCTATGGGCGGGCTGAAAATGTAACAACTTATAATATAACGACTTATAATGTAAGGACTTAGAAGTAATGGAAGCTATTTTTGGTAATAATTCAACAAATATCTCTGAATCTTTGGTTTCAACTCCCATTTGAATGTGTAGATCTATTGGAGTGTGAAATTACAGTTGTCTTGCAAAAAATTTCATGCAAAACTGATGATTAATTTGAGAGAGATGGAATTTTAGACATTAGGAGACCCATTAATTTTCAACAAGTACCGCCTTAATTTTCACCAACTTAATTACGGTGAAATCTCACTGTAATTAATTATGGTGATTCTATGCTCACCTTAATTTCAAGCCCTATGCAAGACCATTTAAAACTCCAAATTTGAATAAAAGCAAAAGATCCCGCAAGAAAGCTGAAGGAGGATATCATCACAACACTAAGGCTGAACACTTCAATGAGTTCGAATGAGTCCGAACTAGGATCGTTGAATTGTATCTTACTAAGCCAGCTCCCTCAAAATTTGATCCACCTCCTCTTGAATGGTCCCGTGATGGACTTGAAGGAGTATGCATAGCAAATGAACCCTTACTTGGGAATACTTTCCTAGTGGAAAAGTTACCCCACAGTTCCCAATGTAAGAAGTTTTGAAAGTATAAGCCACATATGTGGATGAAGATTAATTGAGCAACTTTAGAAAAAGAACATCCCCAAGAGCCTCAAAAATTGGTTAATGATACTATGCCACCCAATAGCCATAGCACATGTCACGCTAGTTCAACACCATCAGAGGCTTATCTTTGAGAAATGATGGAGTACTTCAAGAACTACACAAGTGGTAGTGTCCCCATAGCAATGCTAAGACCACTAAGAGAATTTGAAGTTCAAGAAACCGATAGCATTGAAGAGACTCCAATCTATGAGGGACTAGAAAAAACTCGAACAATAAACCTCGACCTTGAAGGGGAGGAAGAAAAATTGGTTTTCATTGGGAAACAACTTACACAGGAAGATGAAACCAAACTCAAAGCAGTCCCAATGGAATATCGGTACTACCTAGCATGGTCATATAAGAAATTGAAAGGAATTTCACCAGAAGTGGCAATGCACATGATACCTATAAGGGAAGGTGTCCACCCTAAGGTATGTGGACCTTATCGAACAAATCCAAAATATGGCACCATGGTTTATGACGAGTTGGAAAAACTCTTAGATGTTGGATTCATCTATGAGATCGAGCACACTATTGGGTTTCACCCATTGTCATCGTGCCTAAATGCAACAAGAAGCTAAGAATATGTGTTAACTTAAAGAATGTGAAATTTGCCCCACAATTAGGGATCACTATCCCCTACCCTTAATAGGAAAAGGTGGTAGGTTCTGTGATATATAGCTTCTTGGATGGCTTCAGTGGAAAAGGTGGCAAGGATCACTATCCCCTACCCTTAACAAAAACAATGTTGGAAAAGGTGGTAGGTTCCGTGATATATAACTTCTTGGATGGCTTTAGTGGCTATAACCAAGTGCAAATTGCTCTTACAGACCAATCAAAAACAACATTTGCTACAAAATGGGGTATATTTTCCTATAGAGTCATGCCATTTGGCCTTTGTAATGCCTCGGCCACATTAAAGTGAGTCATGTTCACAGCTTTCAAGTCCTTTTTGATTAAGTTTCTACAGGTATCCTTGGATGATTTGTGCATCCACTCGAACAAAACATACCACTTGAAATGTCTTGAAGCAATACTAATCAAATGCATGGAGTATGGCATCTCCCTAAATCCAACAAAATGCTGGTTCAGGTCACCCACGGAGTTGTTTTGGGTCACATAGTTTCTCAACATGGGATTGCAACTTACATGGACAAAATCAAAATCATCATGGAATTGCCTCCTCCTACAAATTCCAAAGGCATATAGGTCTTTATGGGACATGCCGGCTATTATAGAAGATCTATCTTGCAATATGCAATGATAGCCAGACCACTTTACAAATTATTAGTGGAATTATTATGGATAGAAGAGTACCACCAGGCCTTTGAGCTTTTAAAGTGGTGCCTAATTACAACACCCATCCTTATATCACCCAATTGGGATATTTATTTTCATGTTCATACTGATGGATCCAAGTATGCAATTGGGAGTGTACTTTGCCAACCTGGTGAACATAAGAAAGACTACCCATTCTACTTTGCCAGTTTTGACAACTCAATGATGCAGAAATCAACTATACCACCATAGTATAGAAAGAGAAGCCCTAGCAATGGTGTATAGTGTTAAAAAGTTTCGGCACTATCTATTAGCAAATGATTTTGTCTTCTACACCAACCATCAAGCATTGCTTTATCTTGTGAACCGTCCATGTACAATAGGGAGAATAGCCAGATGGCTCCTCTTGCTTCAAGAATTTAACTTCAAAATAGTGGCCCACAAAGGTGCCCAACACTACATTGCTGATCACATGTCTCGTGTCAAGTCAAGAGAAGAAGCTACCGGAGTAGAAGATGGCTTGCTAGATGCCACCACCCCTTGAAATGAAAGCAGTGGATGCCAAAAAACTAATTTTAAAAGCTACATCCTATCAACTCATTGCTAAAAAACTATACAAGATGGGCAAGGAACACGTTTTAAGAAGTGTAATGCCTCATGAGATAATGCCAATGGCTAGCACACAACAAAATGAATATTGCAATGCTCCACTTCATGTTACTTGCAAACTCATGAGGTGCATTGTAAGAAACTTTAAATGTGCATTTTAAATGAATTGCATCATCTCATTTGCATTTGAAATGGGTTGCTCCATTAATGATGTAAAAGAGCAATGAATTGCAACATCTCATTTGCATTTTAAATGAACTGCATCATTAAATGCATCACATGATCCCGCTCTTAGCTGGAATTGGAAGCCATGCACAGCTTCTGGGATTCCTCAAGATTCAAGAGTTTGAGGACCATTTTACCTGTTCCCTTCACAGTGATAGAATCCACGAATTGCATTATCCTCATCAAGGTAGTAGAGCCACATCGTTCTGATTGGGTAGCAAAACTAAATGCAGCCTTATGGGCACATCGAGCCACACTCAAGGTCAGTACATGGAATACACCTTTACAATTGGTGTACGGCCTTGAAGCTATGGTCCCACTAGAATTTGTAATACCAAGCAAAGAGACCAACATTAGGTATATTGGTGTCCTCTGAAACAATTAAGAAACAGCTTGGATGTATAACATCAAAGGGCCAACACTTTGGGCAGATGTCTATGAATATGTCAAAGGCTGTGATGTATGACAACAGACTACTAAACCACAACACAAATACTTCAATCTCCTAACAATAGTTGTTGCACAAAAACCATTTGAAAAATGGGGGATTGATTACGTGGGTCCCATCCATCCATAGCAAAGGGGACACATGCATTGATTACTTTACCAAATGGACTGAAGCTAAAGTAGCGAGAAAGGAAGATGCCAGAAGCACAACAAGATTCTTATATGAAAATGTGATCACCCGATTCAGATGCCCCATTGAAATTGTGTTGATAGAGGCACGCATTTTGTCAATGAGGTTATCCAAGAACTCTTGTCTGGCTTTATCGTAATCCATAGAAAAAGCACACCCTACTACCCCCAAGGGAATGGATAGGCTATGCATAGCAGTATAGGAATGCATGGGAGAACATGCATCCCTGAAAGAGAGACTCTATCAATTGGAGAAGCATACAAAGACTATATTAGTCACCTACCATGCCATGACAATAGAAAAACATAGAAAAAAGGCATGGTTTGACAGAAATGTTAAAGCCAAAGACATCAAGTAAGGTGACCTGGTCTTGTTATATAATGCCAAAGTACACAAGGGAAAAATCAAGTATGTAGGTCAAGGACCCTATTGAGTAAGAAAAATGAATCCCATTGGAGATGTGCTACTAGAAACATTGGAAAAGAGGATGCGAAGAAAGAGCCCACCGCCTCAGCCACCCATGAGACCCCCTCCAGAGTTCGTAGCCATCTACCTCCTCTCAACCATGGTGACCACAGGAATTTGTAGCTCAGAGAGATAGCTTTGAGGAGGATTCTATGCATGACATGGAAACACAAGAAGAACGAATGCCATCCCAGTCACCATTGGCCTACACAACCATTGACGGGGCCCAGTCCTTGGAACTTGTGTGGCCACCCACGTCGACTTATGCTCTTTCCAACGCAATGACATATTTCTTAGAGCAAAGGGGTTTGGGAAGTTTATATGAGAGCCTAAAATCCTTGGAGGACAGTCCTACAATGACCACATACATCAAGGACTTTCATTCTTACCACTCTAGTGATGCACAAGTTGGTAAGTATGGCACCATCACTATACATCAGAGCCCACTCAACATTATCCTCGATAGGACAGTAATTCAAAGGGCCTTTTCACTCCCAAATCAAGGTGCACAATACCCTACAAGGCCTGCTGATGCTAAATTTATCAAAATACAGCCTCTCCTCGCCAAGGGCACAAAGTTCCATAGGGACAGAATATTACTTCACACCATCATTAACCCTCGCCTCAAGGAAGCAGCACAATTCCTATCCATAATCTTGGGAGTTAAGTGTGGCAAGAATCGATCCCTTCCACTCTGCACATTTTTTTTGCTGAATAGGAAGCAAGACTGGATCCAGCAATTAGTCATATTTTTCACAAAAAAACTCGACGGTTCATCAGGCCCAAAATGTAAAATTCCACACTTATTTGCTATAATCATCAAACAATAAAGAGCTACAAGAACGAGAAATGACTCTACCCCAATCACCAAAACTATTGAGGAGTTGGACATTCCCTTCTCACCAGCATGGGAGCCATCACCAACTTCTCCTACTATCACGTTGGCAAATACGAATACCTCAAAAGAAATTCCTATTCTGGAGTTCGGAATTGAGGAATTTCCCCATGAGATGCTAGAGCTCGATGCACAATTGCAACCAATATATCTCCAACAATAGCAGTAGCTAGAGCTTGAGGCTACATTAGCACCAGCATCGCCCATCAATGCCATTCCAGTCCATGAGACACAAGGGAAGCTAGTGCTAGATAAACAATATGACTAATGTACCCAAGTGACTGACTTACCATTGGAATAACCCCCAACAAGTACTATGGAATCACCAGATTGGCTACATGGGCACCAATTATATCAGCAATATCACCAATCCTCATCACCGTTTGTCATTTTCCATCATCAAGCTAGCCAAATGCTTCAAATGTCAAAACTATTCACTAGCTTGGCCAAGGAGGAATAGTACATGCTTAAAAGTCAGAGGAACTGGTACAAGCTCAACTTACTCTAATTCACAAAGAAAAAGAGCTCTAGGATTGCCAAGAAAAGCTTGAAGACATGCTACAGTGTTTGGCAATATGCACATTCAGTATTGTAGAGCTTACAAGGGGCTACCGAATCTTAAAGGACCAACTTGCTACCACTAAAAAGTACAACACTTCTCAAGCACAGGCGTTGGACCAATGGTCCAATACCAGTGAAGTCATTCCTCAACAAGCACAGGTCACCTTGTAAATAAGAAAGCATAAGGAGGCATATACGTCCAACTACCATAAATATAAAGAGAAAATGGATGAGATGCAATCCCAAAAGAACTCCAATTGCTAGTGCATAACAATGAGGCACTAGAAGACAACACCAATGAAGTCCCACTACAATGCACAACGATGGTGTACTAAGAGCTTGTGGTTGCTCTACAAGCAGAAGATCACCTCACAGCACGAGTGCTTATCCAATGGAAGCAATTCCAACTCATTATCACATCCGCTCATCCAACAATCAAATGGGAATGTTCCATAGGGACCAAAACTCTACGCATAATTTGCCAAGACTTGTCCGAAGATGAAACAAATAACTTTTGCTTGTCTACACATGCCGAGTTTATAGCATTCAGGATAGATGCTTTCATTCCATATGTATGCCTCATGGGTATTGCTGGTTTGTTGCCATTTCTACAAAGGCCATTACTATTATCTACAAGGCATGACATAACTGACATCCCACCCTTGCAGTTGATGATCCCATCGCACCAGCAAAAAGAAGCGTCAGAAGATGACAGGGCCTATCTTACATCCAACTTCCCATATCTAACCACTCTCTATGCCAACCTCATAACCCCACTTACCCTTGCTGCTACCACCCTCTCTTTCCCTAAGCTCCTAACATCTACTCCCTTCATCATCTCTTTGCTCATGCCTTTCACCACTTTCAACTAACCCAACAGTCACAAACTTACGAGCCTGTCAAACCTAACTTCTTCCCTTCCCTTACTAATCCTACCCTCAAGGATTACTAAGATTCTCAAAACATTTTCCTAGTTCTACCCTCCCTCCCCTCTGATTCCCCTCCCACAAGTAACTCTTCCATATTTCTCCCCCATGTCCCCAGATTCTCTCCCTGCCCCATCATCACCTCTAACACTACTTGTGCTGTCATCAGCAGAAAATGAGCTAGTATTTGATTTTGAATATAAGGATTCGGATAATCCAATTCACACTCCCATGCCAAATTCCAATGATGGTATGATTTCGACGTGATACCAGTCCCTGTAACCCCATCAAGGACTTATGGAGCAAATATCCTGATATGAAAACTTGAGGTGGAGGACCTTGGACAACTTCCCTACAAACTTTTGTCAGCATCAAGTTAGTGAAGATTGGGTACGCAAGTTAGATCCCTAACCTGATTGGTGCTACCCCAATCTCTTTGATGTAATCTTCTTGAAAGTGTACCTATGTGCACCTCCATGTCTCAGAATCCATCCCAAGTTCTATGCAGTTCCACAACGTCACAGATGGGAAGCCAACATACACACTTTGGGTGAAGATTGCACCATTAATTGGCCAATGATTGAGACATACTCTAGTGTGGAATGGAATACCCAAGGGACAATAATTCGAGCACTTCAATAGCATGAGCAAATAATGTGCAGCAACATTGACCGCATCCTTTGCCAAAGTACTATATTATGTAAACCATTGGAATACATTTTAGAGGTCGCCAGCCACATTGACCGCCATTTTCCTCCACTCAGTTTCAATCCCAATGAATGGATCCATGCTTAGATTACAAGCCAACTCTATCAAAGAGTCATCTTCTTAGAAGCACGTCACATATCTCTGTTTGAACAAATGGTGGATACAGGCTACCTGAAAACAAAAGAAAAATTGTATGGTGCCAAGGCTTTACACCAGGATAGAGTGGCATGCCCTAAGCTCCACAGCCCCACTACCATATAGGCATAGTGAATGGCTATAAATCCATCATATTTCAGCCTATCCAAAGGATACCTAGCTCTGGTAGACCTGCACAAAATAGGCCCACTTTTAGGTGCTCTCAAAACATCCTTGGTCTTCCTTACTCTAGGTGTAACAATAGAAGGAATACCCAACTCATCATCAATGCTCTGTTCTGAGCCACTGGATTCAGCATCCACATAACAGTTACCTGCATTCACATCAAACATGGTCTGATCTACCTTCTCTTTTCCTTTTCATGATACCTGCATACCACTATCTGCATTGCTTTAAGGAGATTCTCCTGACCTCAATCTGCCTGTCCATGGCGAAGTATGTGAACCACTGCTAGAGGACACTGCAGGTCCACTAATATTTTGTGATTGCTGCTGTGAATTTTGTGTAGCATTACCATTTTGTGCATCTAGATCATCAATCACATTTACTGGTTTATACCAGTTGCTCATCTCATCAAAAACAACATCTCTGCTCACTGTAAACTTACGAGTAGAAGGGTTATAGCATCTATACCCTTTCTGCTGCAGAGAATAACCAATAAAGATGCACTTCTCAGCTTTTGGATCCAACTTGGACCTCAACTCATCTGGCACATGAACATAGGCAATGCAACCAAAAAATTTCAAATGAGAAATCTCTGGTTTCCTACCAGTATACATCTCCTCTGGCATCATGCCATGTATTGCTGCAGTGGGAGTCCTGTTCATTATGTAAACTGCTGTAGCAATTGCTTCAGTCCAATACTAATCTGGTAGGTCTTTTTCATTTAGCATGGCCCCAGATACCTCTCCAATATGCCTGTTTTTCCTTTCTGCAAGTCCATTTCGCTGTGGGGTATGACTGCATGAATATTGCTGCTTTATGCCATGCTCCTGCAAGAATCTTGCAAACTCATTTGAGAGGTACTCTCCCCCTCCATCTGACCTTAGGCATTTTATTTGCAGGCCTATTTCTTTTTCAACCATAGCTTTAAAAGCTTTGAAATGCCCAAACAATTCACTTTTCTTTTTCATAAAATACACCCAAACTTTTCTGCTGTAGTCATTAATAAAAGTGACAAAGTAATGATAGCCTCCAATAGATGCAGCTTTAGTAGTCCACACATCAGAGTGGATTTATTCCAATGGCTTCTTGCTCTCTTGAACATGTTTAGGAAATGGTTTCCTTGCCTATTTTCCAAATTGATAGGCTTTACATACCTTATGCATTTCTACAACCATGAATTTAGGCGCAACAATGTTTTGGGCCTACATTGATTTATGTCGCTATACATTAACATGACCAATGCGTTTATGCCAGATATCAATATCTGCAACTACACCGGTCCCATGTGCAAACATTGCTGCACTCAATTTAGGCATGTCCGCATCCAATGTAAACATCTTGCCCTTCTTCTTTCCTTTTGCTATCAAGCGACCGTTATTTTTCATATCCTCAACAAAGCATCCATGAGGATTAAATCTAACCTGCAAGCCCTGCTCAAACATTTGACCAATAGAAACCAGGTTCTTGGTGATATTCGGGACATGAAATACATCAGACAGGTATTTCTTTTTCCCATCCTGCATAGACAAAGGAATTTTACCAATCTGCACAATAGGATGTGCAGTATCATCACCAGTCTCCACAAATCCTGGTCTTTCCATTTTCGTTGCATATCCTGCATCCATTCCGCATGACCTGTCATGTGGTTTGACGCACCTGAGTCAACATATCACACATCATTGCTTTCTTCTGCACTTGTCACAAAATTGGTCATGTGCTGCACCATAAATAAATGCTCATTTCTGTCATCACCCTGTCTACTAGAGGATGCATAATTGCCTTGCTGCAATTTTCCATTCATAATGTCATTCTGCTTTTTGTAGTAGTTTTTAGCCATATGACCCATTTTACCACAATGGTAGCATTCAACATTGCTGTTTGCATTTTGGCCTCTCTGCCATCCACCATGACCTCTTTGGCTCCCCCTGCCTCTAGAGTTACCACGTCCTCCTCCAAAGGACTAGTTATCTTGAGTTTGCTCCATATTTTGATTTCTACCATGGCCTCCAGATCGGCCTCCTCTACCTTTGCCTCTACCTCTTCCAACATTTGAGTAGAAGATAGTTTCTTTTGAAGTTCCTCCTGAAGAAGATGCACCACCATTTCTCTACTCTTCAGAAATTAGAAGAGCAAACAACTCCTCAAAATCAGGAAATTTTTCACGGACGGCAATCGATGTCCGAAACTGTGCATAATCTTTTCCTAGAACATTCAAGGTCATAGAAACCAAATCATCATCTTCCATTGTCGACCCAATGGAAGCAAGTGCATCTGCAATTTTCTTCACCTTCATGTGGTAGTCATTGATGCTCATATTTTCTCTCTGCACATTGTGCAACTCCTGCTTGAGCTGCATTTTCCTGGCTTGTGTATTTGTGCTGTACATTTTTGCCAAAGTATCCCATGCCTCCTTTGGTGTACTTGCATCCTGAATATACACAATCATAGAATCTGAAATACTGATAGACAGCTAGTACATAACTTTTCTGGCTCTCTCATGCCATGCTTTAAATGCCTACATATCCTGTTGATTGGGAACATTAGGAAGAACTGGTTCTTCTTCATTTCCTGTAATGAACTCCCAATAGCCTTTTCTCATAAGGAAATTCGTCATTCTAAACTTCCATGCTTGGAAGTTGTTGTTGTCAAGCTTTTCAGTGACAATCTGTGAAAGAGAATCAGACACCGTTACAGAACACTACAAAATATTCTGTCACTGCAAAAAACACAGCTTTTGCCTCACATGGGCAAATCTGCAAAACTGACAAGAGTGGTATTTGGCCACACAGTCACTTCCTAGTGACGATTTTGCATCAACAGGCAATAAGGATGATTCTGTAACTCCTAGTGTCTCTGTGCACAGGCATACTGCACAGGCATACGATGCAATTTCTGCGGCAACTTTTCATCGACCTGTAGAGCAATGGTCACATAGCAAAAACAGGGCCTTTTTCTCAGTGCCTGCGGAAATCTTTCGCCACCAAAACGGGTCTCGAAATGGCCTCGAATCAGAAAAATAAAGTCACCGGGGGCTTCGCCTTCACCCACAGCATATACTGCCCTCTCGCCACACCGCGAAGGGCATCTCAATCTGAGACAATGCACTCTTGCACTTTCTGGTTGTGCTACCTGCAGAGATTTGCTCCCAAACTCCAAAAAGGAAAGCAACACTGGTCCTCTTACCAAGACACCGCGAACTTGGTTTGCTTTCTTGAGCTCCTTACCACGAACCAGGCTCTGATACCATGTGAAGATAGTGGGAGAGAAGGAAGGAGTCTTACTTGCGGCTTTCTTACGTACACAATGGGGGAATACACACAAAGGTGGAGGCTGAAAATAGTTTTCCTCTTCTTAGTTGTGAAAGCCAAAAGAACTCTAGTACAAAGAAATAGAAGAACCCTATATGTGGGTCTCAAACCAAACTCAGCTAACTAAGGTGGCATACTAACTGAGCCCCGAACTAGAGTACATAAGGATAGTTGTCATCCAGCTATTATTCATGGGTGGTGTAGCAACTGCATCTGCAGCTAACAAGTCGGTGACATAAATGCACAACGGTCACCCTGGCATATCACGAGTGGAGCTCGATATCTCAACAAACACGTGGTACCCCATCGGACTTGACTGCCTCTACTACGAAAGTAGGCATCTCAGAGAGAGGGGGGATCTAAGTAACCACTCCAAAGGTGACTTCAATGGAATGTAGCAGTCGAGAGTGCATTCAAGGAAGGCTTGGAAATCTGATGAAGAGTGACATCATCCAGTTATCCTCATCATCAGGATCAAACCCCCAAAGAAAAAGGAGTAAAAAAAATCCTCCTGGAGCCCAGTGCTAATGGGCTAGCTTGTAGCACTGTACATGTTACCTCCGAGGAGTCAAAAACAACTTGGATTATTCCCTATGCTATAATTCATGCTAAATTCAATAGATACAAGGGTTAAATGATATCATAAGAACCTTCATACATTTAAATTATACATATAGAGTGCCTAGAATCATGAATGAGTGATACCAATTTAAAAAAGTTATATGCAGAATACTTATATATGTGATAATTCAAAACTATAAAAATGAGATTTAATGTGAAACTTGTTTTGGTAGTTGATATTAGGAGCACTTAATCTCATTTAGTTTTAGCCTTTATTGTGATGTAGTGACTTTCCCTTATCATATAATATTGTTATACTTAAGTACAAAGACGAGAGGCTGATGGTCCTAGCTATGAAGTCAAAGGTCTAGCAGTGCATGAGGTGGTAGGAACAGGTCATGATGAAGGTCCAGGTTGGGTGAAGCTATAAGGTGCACCCATGGATCTTTTGGTCTTTTCTTCTTCCTTGGGTATTCTCTAGCAAAGTGTCCATGGGTCCTGCAAATCCTACACTGATCTTGTCTCCCTGCAATCTTGACTCTTTGTCTGAAGAAGGAGCCATCTGGATGCTGAAGCATAATGTGGTCATTCGAGATGTTAGGGTCAAAGACAATGACCCTAACACGTAGTACCCCATCGGACCTGAGTGCCTCTGTTGTTGAAGTAGGCATCTCAGAGAGGGGGGGGATCTTAATAACCACTCCAAAGGTGGCTCCAATGGAATGTAGTAGTTGATCGTACACTCGAGGAAGGCCTGGAAATCTGATGAAGAGTGACATTGTCCAACTTTCCTCCTCAACAGGATCAAACATCAAAGATAAAGGAGTAAAAAAAATCCTCCTAGAGCCCAGTGCTAATGGGCTAGCCTGCAGCACTATACGTGCTATCTCCGAGGAGTCAAAATTAACCTAGATTATTCCTTATGCTATAATTCATGCTAAATTCAATAGATACAACGGTTAAATGATATCATAAGAACCTTCATACATTTAAATTATACATATAGAGTGCCTCTAATCATGAATAAGTGATACCAATTAAAAAACGTTATATGCAGAATACTTATATATGTGATAATTCAAAACTATAAAAATGAGATTTAATGTGAAACCTATTTTGGTAGTTGATATTAGGAGCACTTAATCTCATTTAGTTTTAGCATTTATTGTGATGTGGTGACTTTCCCTTACCAGATAATATTGTTATACTCAAGATATGATGCTTTGTGGCTATTATGTATAGTATATAAAGATGCTTATTTATGAAATGTGACTTATAATGCAACTTACGAGGTTAACCAATCTTGTTAATTGATAAACTAATCTTGCCAAAATGATTTTTTAACAAAGTTTTGTCACTATTAGGTGTTTGATATACATATAAAAACTTTGTAAAAAATGCCAGCTCCTTGAAAGTAATTTTATTTTTAGGCATGCTAGATAAAGTTTCAAATTTGAGTACTGTCTGGGTGAAAGACTATGTTACCGTACATTTGTGAGCATTTTGTAATCACATGTAATAGTTTGTTGTGCTTCTTATATTTTTTTAAATAATAGCCCTATGAGTCTACCTTGATCTCAAGAGAGGAAATCACCAAAAAACACATTTACAACAAGTTGTGTTTTTTTTGCCAAAACCTCAAAAGGACACTTTTATGTCTTGTTATGCTACCAAACTAGTGTTAACCTATTTTGCCTTTTTGGGACCAGTTTGATCATGCCAATGTTGACATCTTTTAGTAGTCCTCCATGATCCATAGCCCAATTAGCCATATACACCACAAAGTCCCAGCTTATAATCTTCCAAAAAAAATACATAGAATCTTGCTATAAGTCCATCTGGTCCTAGGGCTTTATTGAACTCTGAACGCATATCTAGTGACTCCCAAAGTTTCTTCTTCAAAAAAGGGCACGCAAGGCCCACCCCTTGGCAAGTAGAAACATGGGGTTCCAAAGCGGAAAACATATCTTCAAGACAATGCATCCACTCCATGGATGATTTTTTCCTATTAGTTTCATTAAGAAGCAAAACTTTTATATTGGTGTCAAAAGTTTGTATGCCTTGATAAAAATAAAGGTTTGAAAATTTCACCAAGGTTTGAAACTTTTATAAGAAAATATATAAAATTGTAATATGTTCTACAAATATTGTGAAACTAAAAAAACTATCTCGATAAAATTTTGCCAAGATTTTATATTAATATACAAGTATAGCTTTGATGAAAACATCCCTGATCCACCACTCCATAGAAACCTCTCTTGGGATCCCACGATATCAAAGAGCACACATTTAAACACATTAGCCAAGTGCTATAGGTTAGTCACCAGCTTGCCATTACATTCTTCTATATGATCTATTGACTCTACATCATTCTTATGCTTAACTGGTTGAAAAAAGAACTTAGAGGGGTATTCACCCAATGATAGCCATAGAAGACTACCCTGAATCCTCGCTTTTTTGGCTCTCTCTAGCTCCAACTATCATACAACATCTTTTGGATTCATGGAAAGGGCCTCCATTAGAGAATCAATGCATTCCACTCGAGAAATATTGAGGCATCTCTTTTCCTTTTTGAACTTCTTCTCCCACTGCTTTGTAGTCTTTGCTACACCCTCGAAGGGTGCACTACTAAGAAACCCTATGTATCATGTGCGGTCAAGGGGTATTAAAAAAACCCCTCGACTAAAATTTCCCCCCCAAAAAAAAACCCCTCTTTACTTATGAACTAAGTGATTTTTTTCTCAAGTTGAATTGGAAAATCCCCAAAATTTTGTGAGGTGAACCCCGTGAGGCTACACCTTGATAGCTTTATCCCATTGTGACCTAGGGTTGAGGGATGAATCCTTCCACTTGCAACAATTTCTTATCAAAATTATATGGTAAGACAAGAGATCTTCCAATCGAGAGAAAATATCAAAATGCCACATTATCGATGAATGATCTGATAGAATAGAATCTAGATAGACCCCCCCACCTACCCCCGAGAGGTGACATCCACCACACTCATTATAGAAGTAAAACCTATCTAGCCTACTTACACTGAAATCCCCCCCCCCTCCCCCCCGCCTTGCCGTGGGAGGTGACATCCACCACCCCTCCTCAAAGAAGTAAAACCTATCCATCCTATTTACACTGAAATTCAACCTATTTACACTAAAATCCAAACTAAAATTAGTCCATGATAAGTAAAACCTACTTACACTGAAATCCAACCTACTTACACTCAAATCATAATCCTTCCTTTTATTAATCCATGAGAAGCCACTCAGACCCTTCAGGTCTATATCTATTGCATCTACTAAATCATTCTCTAGGCAAAGCTCTTGCCATGACTCAAATTTAGAGCCAGACAATCCCTCTAATGACTAGGATCTATCTTCAATAGAGAGGGCCATAATCCAATCCCTCGCGAGAATCCACTTTCCCCCATTGATCAACCTATCTAACGAAATCCAACATTTGGTTCTAGAAGATGCAGGCCTCATTTAGGGCATAAACCCCCAAACATTGAATGAAAAAGCGGCACATCTAAAAGAGAGATTGCTAAAAATTAACCTCTTGGATCCCTTAAAACCTCTCTACCTCTGCTAACTTGGATCTAGACTAAATCACAACACCTCCCTTACCTTGCATTGGTGAGTTCACAAAAGTTTCAAAACCTAACTTTCAAAAGGCAAGACAAACACCATCATCTTGTCCACATTTGATATCCTAATGAAGAACAATATATGGGATACTAGGCAAACTACTTGCACCAAAATCCCCCCCTGCCATGGGAGGTGACATCTACCACCCCTCATTAGAGAAGTAACACCTATCCAACCTACTTACAGTGAAATTAGTCCCCTTCTTTTTATTAGTCCATGAGAATCCACTCAGACCCTCTGGGGCTATATCTATGGCATCTACTAAACCCTTATCTAAGCAAAGCTCTTTGCATGAATCTAATTCCAAGCCAGATAAGCCCCCTAATGACTAGGATCTATCTTCAGTATAGAGAGGGTCATATTCCAATCCCTCGTGAGGATTCACTTTCCCCCACTGATCACCCTGTTTAATGAAATTCAACTCTCAATTTTAGAAGATTCCTCACTTGGTGCTTATAAGATTCCTCACTTGGGGCATAAACCCCCAGAACATTGAATGAACGACAACCGGAGAGACAACTAACCCGTTGGATCCCTTAAAACCTCTCACCTCCTAACTTGGATCTATATAGAACAACAACACCTCCCTTACCTTGCATTGGTGAGTTCACAAATGTTTCAAAGCCTAGATTTTGAAATGCAAGCCAAACACCATCATCTTGTCCAGTGTCCACATTTGATCTCCTAAAGAAGAACAATATTTGGGTTCCACCTCCTAATAGCCATAATGCATCCCTTCTTTTTGGCTTATCACAACATCCCTGCACATTCCATGACACCGCCAAGACTTGAGTCAAGGGATCCTTACCTCTCTATTTGAGCAATGGCCTTGTATGCATTCTTGAGGAAGTTAAACCCATTTTCCTTCCCCGTAGTAGTTCTTGCCATATTCTTAATTCTTTGTGAGACACGTTTCGACTGCAACCTATCTTGCAAAGCCTGGTCTGCATTTTTACTTGTCTGAGACCTCTATTCCAAAAATCTTTTCTTTGTGCTAGGTTTTGGTAATTCCTCTTGATCCTCATTGCTTCCCCAACTTCCCCCATAGAGTGCACCCCTTGTTCAGAGGATCAGGAGAATCTTTAGAGCCATACATTGATCTTCAATCCTGGTCTTGCCTTTAAAACCCACCAGCTTTGAGGACTCCTGAATACCTTCATTGTCAACTTTAATCGATGCCCCCTTTGAGGTTATCGAATTATAATTTTGGGAAACCATTTCATGAGATGAATTAAGTGTTGATCGTCCTCCAGAATCCTCCATCCGCTCTTGCATGTACTTCTTTTGAGCAAGATTCATGTCTGGGAGCTTTGCAGTAGTCAGAGACGACTTGATTTGTAACATCTAACTGCTTCTTAACCTTGGATTCCTTTAGACTACCCCATGCTCTTGCATCATTGGTTCTCTAAACTGAGGGTGTTCACTCAAATGTCTTGTCTTATTCTCAATATTATCATTTCTTGCAAGGCTCATATTATCATCCCTAGTGGGACAGCTGCATGCATAGTGTCTCGTCTACTTACATAGATGAGACGCGTCCAGGAAAGGACTAAAATATGATTTTGTAATGACCACCGACTCCTCCAATAAATGCACCAAAACATCATTTGGGATGGTTTAGTTACATTGATTCCATAATATCCATGCCCTCCTCTATCCAAACACTATTTGAGCAGATGGAGGATCCATCAGTATCCGCCCCAACAAATTAGCCACCATATCAAAAGACTTCCCCATCCATGCAAGCATACTTAGAAACTAGAGGGTCTTCTGGTGGGGGTATGTCTTCGATTAACCACTACATCAATAGAGTGGCTCAACACATTTTGGTGTTCCATAGACAATTATCGCCGGATGGAAAGCTGAATATCATGAAGTTCAGGGTCCTCAGTCGAATGGTGAAGATGAGGCCCATCAGTCCTACTGTCGTGCTATTTTGGTTAGGCGTAGTGTAGCTTTATTTTTGTTCTCAAACACACAATCCAGTCCTCTCCATAGTATCATAGCTATTGCAGGGCTAGCTAGCATTACAGATCCCCAGGCTATAGAGAATGAAATTGTGCAACTCTCTCTGCTTCAGCAAGCAAAAAAGGGATTTGAGCCAAGCAAGAAGAAGCATAGACTAGAGTAGCTTGTGCATTCAAGTGGGTACTTTTTGTAATAGTACTCTATGTCAATAAAGAATACCATTTTCAAATTATTTTCTCTTCTCGCTACGAAACATTGTTTCCTTTTCCATGTTAAGTAAATTTGAGTATTATTTCCTTTTGCATGTTCTATTGAGATTTGATGTTTATTATTTCATTTTGCTGTTGTATACGTCATCAAAAAGTCTTCTGTAAGTAAATTGAGATTGCATGTAAGTAAATTAATAGATTGCAAATACAATGAAAATTAATATGAGATTTCATATACAAAGACAATTCAAAAAAAGACATTTTATTATATTGAAAAGAGGCTGATACCAGACTCATTTCTCATGGAATTTCTTATAAAACAAACAAAATTTTCAACATTTTCGAACCATGTAATAAAACAAAACAACACAACTACACAAAATGAACTATGAACTAATTGTTTCTTCAGAGTTACATCATTAACAAACAGACTATGTTGCATTGTTCCAAAGATTATCTCACTTGAACCTCTATACAAGCTCTCTCCAAACCTTCACAAATGGTTCGAAATCATGCACCCTTAGAGATTGCAGCAAGGAAAGTTACTAGTATTGAGAGATGGGCAAAAGAAAGATTTGTTTTCATGCATCAACAATTGCAATGCCTAAAAGTCAATCCTCTTTGATCCTTTCTCAAAGAATCTCATCTAGTAGCTCCTTCTAAGCTCCAAACACCTTGCATCATTCATGGCTTGCTTAGAACATTGATTGCCTTGTCTTCCTGAATAAAATGATTTCGGATCATGGGAGAATCTCAGATGAGAGAGGAAGTGGCAAAATGGTACAAGTTTGGTTGAGAAACTAGGTCTCTCAATTTGGTTACAGTTAGAAAACGTCATGGGAGAGTTGAGGTAGCAAGTGGGTGCTCCACATCATTGTTTGGGCCATTGAATAAAGAAATAGAGAAGTCAGGCCACTTCCAATATTCTATTGCCCTCCGCCATCCAATATTCTATTGGGTTTTCTTCACCTTATTCTTCCATGTCATCAGCCCAAGGGCTCCCTTAGAGGGCCCTTTTTTAGTCCAATTTTTTTGTAATGAGATTACATCTCTAGAGATAATGACCTTTCGGTTGATGGGATCATACAACTTGTATGCTTTGATGTCTTCACTATAGCCAACCATGATGCATTTGTGTGACTTCACATCTAATTTTCTACGATGGTCGTCATGTATGTTGGCATATGCTATGCAACCAAATATGTGGAGATGCCCAATGCATGGCTTGTGTCCAGTGAATGCTTTATAAGGTGTCATACCATGTATTAGTTTAGTAAAAAGCCAATAAAGCAAGTAGTTTGTAGTGGCTATTGCTTTTGCCCAATACTGATTTGGAAGATGCTTCTTACTAAGCATTGCTCTAGCACTATCTGCTAAAGTACCATTCTTCCTTTTAGCTCTTGCATTCTGCTGAGGAGTATTTGTACATGGCATGCAAATTTGATATTGTAGCTAGCATTCTAAACAAGCGTCCTTCTTTGACTGCTTTTCCTACTAGCTGAAATCCTTTGGATTTGTCTCTGATATGCATTCATCACAGTCGAAGATGACTCAATAGTTGTGTTCCGTCATTTGACCTACTGACAAGAGGTTCTTATTGAGCTTTGGAACATGGAGTACATCTTTCACCAATCCTTTCGTACTAGTGAAATTGTTCATAGGGACAATGCTCGGACAATGCATGTCCCTTTTTGGTGTATTATCTACTATGCAGATGACATTCTTGTGACCTTCTAATGAGATGATGAACCACTGTCAATGTACCAAGGATCCTGATCAATCTGCTTGGTCGACTTGATAGTAGCTCAAATCCTCTTTTAAAATGCAATAAGTGTCGAGATACACTGTATCAGTCTTCATTTCTTCATTTGCATAATGACTATGACTAGAATGTCCACCACAATGATTTACTCTCCCGCAGGAGTTCCCTCGATTGTTGCTGGATTGACTGCCTTGGTCGTACTACTTCTTGCGGCAATCTCTTTCATAGTGTCCAAACTTATGATAGTAGTTGCATTGGATGTTTGACACGTTGGTGGATGCATTCCCTCATCCTTGGGATATTCCTTGGTTGGAATGATTTCCTCTTTGTTGATTCTGATGTTGTTGAGGATGATGCTGATGCTGATGATGATTCTGACTTTGATGCTGATTTTCTTACTGATGATGACCACTTTGCTAGAATGATCTACCTTTGCCTCTGCCTCTGCTTTTCAGAAGTTGTGATAGCTTGATCATTTGAATGACCTTTGCGTGCATGAATGGCCTGAGTCCTGAATTCTTCACTAAGTAAAACTGACTGGAGCGCTTCCAGTGTCTGAATTTGGCATTGAATAGCAATATTCTAGACTAGATTCTCATATCCCTGTCCTAGTCCATTCAAAATGACTTGAGCCATTTCTATGGGATTCATAGTCTCTCCTAGTGCTATGAGTTGATTGTTGTAATCCTTGATCCTGAGCATGGGGGATTCACTAGTAGTAATAAGGAGACGTCACCTGCGTGCAATAAATATATGAGAATTCCCCTTATCTACCTCCTATTTACGAGACCTTACCTTATAAAATGTACCTTCCTTCCCTTATATAACCCCCCTCCCTTACACTCACATGGTACCATACAATAAACCCTAGTGGACCCCCCGGGATCCTGAGTACATAAGCATGATCAGTTTTGTTGCTCTTGCAAAAAATCTGGTTGATTTGGTCTCTTAATGTGAGAATCCTAGAAGTGTTCTTGGACTCATAGAGAGCTTCAAACATATCCCATGCTTCTTTCGATGTCTTGACTATGTTGAGTTATACTAGCATGACATCTTGCACATTCTGCTTGATCAAATGATATGCATACTTGTCTTTCTTCTCCCATTCTACTTGTGCTCGAGCAATGGCAGGATCTGCTACATGTGCGGAAACTATTTGTGTTGGTGGAGATCCCACTGCTACTGGTGCCAATAGGTGGAGTAGAGATACTATTGGTAGCTGAATCATCCAATGGTCTAGGTGTAGATACATTGACATACTCCCATTTGTCTTGAAGTACAAGAATAGTCTCCATTCGGTATTTGCATGTGCCGTAATTGGAGTTGTCTAGCTTAGCAGATGCCTCCAGATTGAGTTTGCTATTCATAGACATGGTGCAAGAAATGAACTCAAACTGTCTGTCAAATCACTGTCTGTATCAACTGCAAAAACACTCACTATAGCAAGTGAAATTTGAATTGTCAATGAGGGTAGAACTGTAATATATAATCCCATTTGAATTACAAGGCTTGTGGCAAATGATGTCGGAAATAGCTAACATTAGGGGAGATTTGGGGTCTCAAATTAAGGGCCTCCAATTAGTGTTTCGTAATTTCAAGGGATTAGAGAGGGATTTGAGGTGTACCAATGAGAGTGCTAGAAGGTGTAGGGCAATGGTATGTGGAGGTGGCATGTGGCATTTACTATGCTTAGGTCACAAGTGGTTTCAATTTGAAAAAATTGATTTTGATTTGAAAAAAGGGGAAGGAATACCATGGATTTGGGGAAGAAAACCACCAAGGATAGGGAGGGAGAACTGTGTGCTGCCATGTGTCCCCAAAATTCAAAATATGGGAAGAGGGTGCATTTATGGCTTGCCCACAAAGTCAAAAAGGGGGGCATGCAAGTGGGCTGCCCCCCATGAGTGAGAAGGTGGTATAGTGGACAGAGCAGCATGCGGGCTTGCCATGTGGACAAGTAGCCATGCAGCCGCCACCTTAGGTGCCCACCAAACTCGCTACCTCCATCCAAAACATTAATGCTCTTGACAGGAATTGAACCCGTGACCACTTTGTCCCCACCCTTGGGCCCTTGCCCCACCAAGCCAACCACCAATCATGTGTAATTTCAGGTTGACTACTTGTATATAGTTATAAATTCATGAACGTTTTTTTGACTCCTACATCTTTATTGCTTTGCAAAACCACCTCCAGCTTACCAAAACCACTTGACCCTCCATTATGACCCCTTCACATAGGATGAGATCAAGTTTCATAATCCTCCCATAATCCATTCCTTATGAGGCCCTTTTCAAACCTCATTTCTCCCCTAATGGAGGCTTTACAAGGCTCAAAATGATGTGCACAAATGCCAAAAAATAGCCTGATTAAAGGCTTTACAATGGTGGGAATGTGAAGTGAAAATGTGCAATAGACTGCAATCTACCCACTGATACAATGTGCCAATACCACTAAAGACTGCTCACTAATTCGAAGATGGTAGGGTTTTAGAAAATGTAATGAGTGTAAAAGCACATGTGAGCGTAGGGACTGACTCCGAGTAGAAACTACTTGAGAATTTGGGGCATGGCTTATATTGGCAACTCGGAGAAATTAAAATCATCTCCACTATGGCAATCTAGTCTACTCTGACCAAGATCTAGACCAACCATCGATCGCAAAAAAGAACAACAAATAATTTATTTTTATTTGGTTCTTTTTATGTGCTGGGTCAGATGCGTCGATGCAGAGGCTAATGTGCATGAAGGAAGTGGATTTTTTGGAGAGGCTCAAAATTGAGTGATACTTGCACCAAAATGTGTGCATGATGTAATGAGCATGTAGAGCACAAAAAATTAAGCATTTTTCCATTTTGGAGCACCCTCAAATTCTTTATGGATGAAGAGATATGGCTTGATCTAGGTGGAGGGACAAAAGGGTGCAAATGTGTTCAATGATAATGTGGCACTTAGGGGTCCACAGGTGACTGCGCCTATTGAGGTGGCAGTGATGACATGGATGCATGTGTCAGGTGAGATGTCATGGTGACATGGCCGTGCTGTTGTGGATGGATGATGTGGAAGATAAGCCTGTTGATATGGTAGAGGTGATGTGGCAAGTTGATGTGTCAGGATAAGATGACATGGCCTTTGACTTTGACTACCACATGGCAGTCTCTTGACCTAGCCTCAAGGTGTAGATAGGGCTTAGGATAAGGTTGGTGTAGTACCACGTGTCCATTGTAGGGGCATCGCGATAAAAAAGATTCTATCAAAATCCTAGGAGATTCTGACAAACTTCCATCATGGGCGTTCTATGGCACTGTGGAGGAGTCGTGCTGATCCCATTAAAGATGGTTTCCGATGGCTCGTTGTGCTATAATAAGGGAAGTTTCAAGCATGTGGTCACTTAAAGTTGTAGATCCAGGCTTGGTCGGTTGGTGTTCAAGTAGATGTGTTCAAGTAGATGTTGGTCGAAGGAGCCTTTGTTAAACTTAGCAAGCCAGACTGTAGAGGAGTCATCATCGTCTATGAGCAAGTTTGCAGTAGATAGGCATTGAGAGTAGAGATTCTAGGGAAGGTGCATGGGTGTTGCTGAAGCTAGGGACCTCGTGATGCCAATCAGATGGTAGGCACACTCCAAGTTCCCAGAATGGCATACCAAATGGTAGTAGTAACTATGGCGGCAGCAAAAACTCGAGTAGTGGCTTGATGGTTGGCTCTTCGGTTCTAACTCATGTGATCACGGGATTGTAAAAGTTTCTACCTTCAGACAATGATGACAATGAATTGGTATGGCTAGTGGATTCTTGGCCAGTGATGGACGTGTACTCCTCCGAACCATCTCGCTAGGATGCACAAATGGACAATCCATCCATTCCTAGCTTCTTCCTCGCATGCATCTTGCAGAGTCCGTCCGTTGAGCATTGTAGGAGCTATGAGTCGCTACCTTAGTTAGAGGTGGACATTAATGGCATTGAAGACTGTGTCTTGATGAAGTTGGCATGGTGCAAATCTTGATGAAGTTGGCCATGGTGCAATTGGCATGAAGGATGGAGGTAGCTGTGTAGGAGCCCGTGGACCATGGGAGGTGTTAGAGCCATAGTGCAAAACATTGGCACACTAGTAACAGATCTATTATTACAGCAAATGATTTGGAGCACTATGTTAAGCTTAACGTGCACAGAGGAGCCACCTTAAGCTTCTAATAATGTAGATCCTTGTCTCTATGTCTCTCTCAATGTATAGAACTCTCCCTATAAATCTAAGTTTTGAACGAAAATTTTCTCCCAAAGAATGGATGAATATCTCTCATTGGAAGTGGACTCTCACGGAGAACACTCAAGAGAACTCTCAATCTCTCAATCTCTATCATGCACATGGATTGCAATGCCTCAGTGGAAGTCAAAAGAGTTTTGATACCATAATAGTGTAACATCTATTTCAGGTATGTAACATTGGTACCCGTTTTAAGATTCCCTAAAAAATTCATTAAAATTATAATTTTTTTGGAAAAAGCTATATTTTGCATATCAAAAACTAAAAACTTACAGAATTCATATATTTTTTTTTCCCCAAAAAAAAGACTTCTATTAAGTAAGAAAGAAACCCGCTAGAGCAAGCTCTGTGCAAAAATACACCATGCTAAGCATGTAATAAAAAACACCTCAGAGGAATGAGGTAGAAAGAAACCAAGGCTGAGGCTGAAAATGCCATCTCAACCCTATAGAAGTCTTAGCAAAGAAGGGAGAGTCTCTCCAATCTCTGAGAAAAGTAACTCTCCTAGAGGAGGCTACTTGAGATGATCCCTGCATGGTCGCCCAAATGGCCATTAGAGTGTGTATCGTATCTATCCAAGTACTGACCAAGATCTGAGAAGGGTGAACCTGAGAACCCTCCAAAGCCTCAGTGCATCTGGAGAAGCTCCAAGTGGTCTGCCAAGCTCATCCAAAGTCCTATCATTCCACATGATAGGCTACCTTTCAATCTCTTCACAGGTGGATGGCAGAATCTTGCAAAGAGTACTCCTCAAACTGGCCCATGCTTTCAGGATAGCAACCATAAGAGGGGAAGAGGGAGACCTGCGGTGGGCTGTGGTGAAAACCCATCTAGTACTATGTGTCCAATCCTGTCCTAAAGTGGGCATGCGAGACTGTATGCATCTGATAAAAAAATCCTTCCAAGGCTCTTGCCATGGCATAAGCCCTCTCACAACGAACTTGCAGAGTAAAGCTCTACACTATAGGTCTGGGTCGATGGTATTCAAACCCCCTTCTCTTGTAGGAAGAATCAAGGTCTCCCAAGCCACCCTGGCTGTAACATCAGTTGTGCCATCTAGACCACTCCATAAAAAGTTTTGTATAGGCCTCTTAGGCTGAGTGATACAATCCCTAGAGTGGCACCAACAAGAGCATACAAACCATGCTGTGGCTAGAAGAACCTGGTTAACCACCACCACCATGGAGGCCAAGTCAAGTATGGCTGAGCTCCAGAAAAGGAGCTTTCTTCTGATGCTTTCCAACACCGGAGCAAATTGTTGTGAAGGAGAGATGTGTAAGAAAATAATACAACGTCTGTGCTCAACAGATAACAAGATCTTGTATGCAAGAGAGAAAACAAGATAGTATGGAGAATCAAAAAATTTGATTATTGTAGAATTGATACAATAGATGGCGCTGCCTCCCAACCATGCGCTCTTGTGAAAGAAGCTTTGATGGTGTGCTGGAAACAGTAGAAGATGGAGGCTGGATGCTAAGGAATCAGGGTTGCTATAGCTAGTAATGAAATGGGCTTCACGGGCTTGCTCTTATATAGCCACCAGTCGTAGTCAGTTAGGCTCAATTGGGTGACCGACCCAATCTGCCCAAAACGGTCGGTACCAAAATAGGCCACTGACCATACGATAGAATCGGTGCGCAAAACAAAGCAACTAACCTACAGTCTGCATTCTACCCAGAGCCATCCGGGATCATCTGAGGCTCCAAACGGGCCCCACAACCCGAGAGTGGGTTTCCTCGAGAATTGATCCGTCTACCCTTAGTGCGGTTAGTCAAGGGATGCCTTCCCGCACTTGCATGTAGCCTAGTTGGCAGTGTGCCAACTGTATCTGAAGCCGTCCAGCCATCAAGCCAGACATGGCCCCCATCTGGTGTCCAAACCCCAAGACCTACCGGATAACCGAGCTACTCAAATGCCTTCTCATCATATGGGGGGCTTACAAGTAGAGTTAACTGGTGGTTCCCATGTAGTTACACGAGAGTGGAGCATTGATATCTAACACCTCCCCTCTGTTGAGATATTGAGCTCCACTCGTGATATGCCAGGGTGACCGTCGTACATTTATGTCATCGACTTGTTAGCTATAGATGCGGTTGGTACACTGCCCATGAATAATAGCTAGATGACAGCTATCCTTATCTACTCTAGTTCGTGGCTCAGTTAGTATGCCACCTTAGTTATCTGAGTTTGGTTTGAGACCCACATATAGGGTTCTTCTATTTCTTTGTACTAGAGTTCTTTTGGCTTTCACAACTAAGAAGAGGAAAACAGTTTTCAGCCTCCACCTTTGTGTGTATTCCCCCATTGTGTATGTGAGAAAGCCGCAAGTGAGACTCCTTCCTTCTCTCCCACTATCTTTACATGGTATCAGAGCCTAGTTCATGGTAAGGAGCTCAAGAAAGCAAACCAAGTTCACGGTGTCCTGGTAAGAGGACCAGTGTTGCTTTCCTTCTTCAAGTTTGGGAGCAAATCTCTGCAGGTAGCACAACCAGAAAGTGCAAGAGTGCATTGTCTCAGATTGAGACACCCTTTGCGGTATGGCGAGAGGGCAATATATGCTGCGGGCCATTTCGGGGCCTATTTTGGTGTGACTTTATTTTTCTGATTCGAGGCCATTTCAGGGCCCGTTTTGGTGGCGGAAGATTTCCGCATGCACTGAGAAAAAGGCCCTGTTGTTGCTGTGCGACCACTGCTCTGCAGGTCGGTGAAAAGTTGCCACAGAAATTGCATCGTATGCATGTGCGCAGAGATACTGGGAGTTACAAAATCATCCTTATTTCCTGTTGATGCAAAATCATCACTAGGAAATGACTGTGTGGTCAAATACCACTTTTGTCAGTTTTGCAGATTTGCCTGTGTGAGGCAGAAGCTGTGTTTTCTGGAGTGACAAAATTTTTCGTAGTGTTCTATAATGGCGTCTGATTCTCTTTCACAGATTGTCACTGAAAAGCTTGACAAGAACAACTTCCAAGCATGGAAGTTTAGAATGACGAATTTCCTTATGCGAAAAGGCTATTGGGAGTTCATTATAGGAAATGAAGAAGAACCAGTTCTTCCTAATGTTCCCAATCAACAAGAAACGCAGGCATTTAAAGTATGGCATGAGAGAGCCAAAAAAGTTATGTACTGGCTGTCTATCAGTATTTCAGATTCTATGATTGTGCATATTCAGGATGCAAGTACGCCAAAGGAGGCATGGGATACTTTGGCAAAAATGTACAGCACAAATATGCAAGACAAGAAAATGCAGCTCAAGCAGGAGTTACACAATGTGCAGAGAGAAAATATGAGCATCAATGACTACCACATGAAGGTGAAGAAAATTGCAGATGCACTTGCTTCCATTGGGTCGCCAGTGGAAGATGATGATTTGGTTTCTGTGACCTTGAATGGTCTGGGAAAGGATTATGCACAGTTTCGGACATCCATTTCCGTCCGTGAAAAATTTCTTGGTTTGAGGAGTTGTTTGCTCTTCTAATTTCCAAAGAGTAGAGAAATGGTGGTGCATCTTCTTCAGGAGAAACTTCAAAAGAAACTGTCTTCTACTCAAATGCTGGAAGAGGTAGAGGCAGAGGTAGAGGAGGCCGATCTGGAGGCTGTGGTAGAAATCAGAATATGCAGCAAACTCAAGAAAACTAGTCCTATGGAGGAGGACGTGGTAACTCTAGAGGCAAGGGGAGCCAAAGAGGCCGTGGTGGATGGAAGAGAGGTCAAAATGCAAACAGCAATGTTGAATGCTACTATTGTGGTAAAATGGGTCATATGGCTAAAGACTGCTACAAAAAGCAAAATGACATCATGAATGGAAAATTGTAGCAAGGGAATTATGCATCTTCTAGTAGACAGGGTGATGACAGAAATGAGCATCTGTTTATGGTGCGGCACATGACCAATTCTGTGACAAGTGTAGAAGAAAGCAATGAGGTGTGGTATGTTGACTCAGGTGCATCAAACCACATGACAGGTCATGTAGAATGGATGCAGGATGCAAGGAAAATGGAAAGACCAGGATTTGTGGAGACTGGTGATGATACTGCACATCCTATTGTGCAGATTGGTAAAATTCCTTTGTCTATGTAGGATGGGAAAAAGAAATACCTGTCTGATGTATTTCATGTCCCAAACATCACCAAGAACCTAGTTTCTGTAGGTCAAATGGTTGAGCAAGGCTTGTAGGTCAGATTTAATCCTCATGGATGCTTTGTTGAGGATATGAAAAATAACAATCGCTTGATAGCAAAAGGAAAGAAGAAGGGCAGGATGTTTACGTTGGATGCGCACATGCCTGAATTAAGTGCAGCAATGTTTGCACATGGGACCGGTGTAGTTGCAGATATTGATATCTGGCATAAACGCATTGGTCATGTTAATGTACAGTGACTTCAATCAATCAGGCCCAAAATAATGTTGCAGGATTGCCTAAATTCAAGGTTGCAGAAATGCATAAGGTATGTGAAGCCTGTCAATTTGGAAAACAGGCAAGAAAACCATTTCCTAGGCATGTTCAAGAGAGTAAGAAGCCATTGGAATTAATCCACTCTGATGTGTGGACTACTAAAGCTGCATCTATTGGAGGCTGTCATTATTTTGTCACTTTTATTGATGACTACAGCAGAAAAGTTTGGGTGCATTTTATGAAAAAGAAAAGTGAAGTGTTTGGGCATTTCAAAGCTTTTAAAGCTATGGCTGAAAAAGAAACAGGCCTGCAAATAAAATGCCTAAGGTCAGATGGAGGGGGAGAGTACCTCTCAAATGAGTTTGCAAGGTTCCTGCAGGAGCATGGCATAAAGCAACAATATTCATGTAGTCATACCCCACAGCAAAATGGACTTGCAGAAAGGAAAAATAGGCATATTGGAGAGGTATCTCGGGCCATGCTAAATGAAAAACATCTTCTAGATTATTATTGGACTGAAGCAGTTGCTACTATAGTTTACATAATGAACAGGACTCCCACTACAGCAATACATGGCATGATGCCAGAGGAGATGTATACTGGTAGGAAACCAGATATTTCTCATTTGAAAATTTTTGGTTGCATTGCCTATGTTCATGTGCCAGATGAGTTGAGGTCCAAGTTGGATCCAAAAGCTGAGAAGTGCATCTTTATTGGTTATTCTTTGTAGTAGAAAGAGTATAGATGCTATAACCCTTCTACTCGTAAGTTTACAGTGAGCAAAGATGTCATTTTTGATGAGATGAGCAGCTGGTATAAACCAGTAAATGTGATTGATGATATAGATGCACAAAATGGTAATGCTGCACAGAATTCACAGCAACAATCACCAAATATTAGTGGACGTGTAGTGTCCTCTAGCAGTGGTTCACATACTTCGCCATGGATAGGCAGATTGAGATCAGGAGAATCTCCTCAAAGCAATTTAGTTAGTGGTACGTAGGTATAACGAAAAGGAAAAGAGAAGGCAGATCAGCCCATGTTTGATGTGAATGCAGGTCACTCTTATGTGGATGGTGAATCCAATGGCTCAGAACAGAGCATTGATGATGAGTTGGGTATTCCTTCTGTTGTTACACCTGGAGTAAGGAAGACCAGGGATGTTTTGAGAGCACCTGGAAGTGAGCCTATTTTGCACAGGTCTACCAGAGCTAGATATCCTATGGATAGGTTGAAATATGATGGATTTACAGCCATTCACTATGCCTATATGGTCAAAGTGATACAAGAACCAGAACCCACTTCTTTTGAGCAAGCCATGGGAAAAGAAAAATGGGAGAAAGCCATGGATGAAGAAATGGATGCCTTGGAAGCAATTGCTACATGGGAATTGGTGCCTTTGCCTAAAGATAAGAATGCAATTGGCTGTAAGTGGGTTTATAAGGTGAAGCACAATGCAGATGGTTCTATGAATAGATACAAGGCAAGATTAGTTGTCAAGGGGTATGCACAGACATATGGCATTGATTATGAAGAAACATTCAGTCCGGTTGCAAGGATGGCAACTGTAAGAGCAGTCATTTCTATGGCTGCATCAAAGCGATGGTCTTTACATCAGATGGATGTAAAGAATGCCTTCTTGCATGGTGATTTGCAAGAAGAGGTCTTTATGGAGCAGCCACCAGGTTATGTTCATGTTGTTCATCCTAAGTTTGTTTGCAGGTTGAAGAAAGCCTTGTATGGCTTGAAGCAAGCACCTGGAGCATGGTCTGACAAGATAGGACAGTATCTTGTCACTATTGGCTTTCAGATTTCCAAGGCAGATTTCTCACTTTATGTGAGAAAAACAGAGAAAGGTATTATGCTGCTTGTCATCTATGTTGATGATTTGATCATCATAGGTGATAGTGATGAAGATATCCTTCATGTGAAAATGCTATTGAAGCAGAAGTTTGAGATGAAGGATTTGGGAGAGCTGCGTTATTTCTTGGGCATTGAGGTGATTAGATCACCAAGTGGGATACAGCTCTTGCAGAGGCAGTATGGATTGGACATGCTGTCCAAATATGGGATGACAGGCTGTAAGCCTATTTCAGTTCTGTGGGGGTTAAAGGTCACTGTGCCTTAACCTCGGTTATGTACAATACTCAAACACATATATAAATGAATGAAAAAGAAGATTAGAGTGGTTCTGCACCCAGCAAAACTTGTGTGGCTCTCTGTCTCTCTCTCTCCTTCTTCCATTCTTGCTTCCATTGAGAGCACTCTCAACTGGTATCAGAGCCCGAGTGATCTAGCTGAGCGTGCGTGAATGCTTGGAAGCTCAGCAGCTCTGTGGGAGGAAGGAGAAGCTTTGTGGGAAGCTTTGTGGGTGACTTTACTTGCATCCGAGTGTGCAGAGACCTTGGAGGAACCTTTGGAAAAGTCACTTTGGCTTTACGAAGTGGTTTTGAGAGCCTGTTAAGAGCTTTCAAAAAAAAAAGTCGTTTTTTGAGCTTTTCCCTGTTCCGTTCGATGACAGAGACTCCATATTGACTTGTAGAGGCAACTATTGCTTGCTTTTGGTATCCACATTACTTCAGGAGCTTGGAAACACCTTCATTCTTGAATCTGGGATCATTTCATTGGATTTCTAACTCACTGTGTCAGTTCCTGCGTTTTTTGCCCGGGTGTTGGAACTCAAGTTTGGAGTAACCATTTGCAGATCTGTCAGTTCCGGTGGACTCAGGAGGTCCTAAAACTTCTATGTTGCTCATCATTCGCACTCCGGTAGAGTTTACAGATAGCTCTGTTTCCAAAAACGTTTTTCAGTCCGTGTGTTGGACCCAGTGATTGAGACCACGGTTTCCAAAACCGTCTATCCCATTGCGTTCCGGACGCCCAAAAACCCCTACCTATCAGTTCTTGCGTGATTCGGTGGAGGATTTTCAGAGTTATAAATCTCTGTGTATTCGATTTCGTCTCTCTGTTATGTATTTTTCATACTAAGGTTTTGAAACCTTAGATTTATGCCACATGGCAGTGGATAAGTGTTGACTCCCATTTCTCACTCATCGGTTGGGATTTTGGAGTTCTGGCAGAAGAGAGATATTTGCAGATTTTCTTGCTGAGTCCGATTATGCAATGGCGCCCATGTTTTGAAGCATCTCAGGTTCTATTTTCAGTAGCGCTCATTACCGTGGGACTATGATTTTTTGAGCATACCTTATGCAGATCACTCTGGTTGCAGTTTGAGCAGTGTGCGCTCATTCGTGGTATGCATTGGGTTGCAGTGGATGATTTATAGGCCATTTGGATGCATTGCGGTCCTTGTTGGATGCGCTGATAGGCCCAAATTGCCTTGTGGGATGCTATTTTTATGGACGCTTTGCACATGGATGCTATTTTATGCTGAGGGACAGCTTTGAAACATTGCAGGTGATGCACTGATAGTGCTATGCTCTCTTGGATGAGACATTATTGATGCATATGCCAGTGGACAGTGTTTATGCTTGAGTCATTTGGCACTTATTGGCATTTTCTTTTGGGCCAGATTTGCTCATATGGATGCATAGTATATGCACATGAGTCAGATGCTTTGAGTTTTGAGTTTTGGTGATATTTCACTCTATTGTGGCATACACATTTGGGTGCACCTGGTATTTGGTGTGATTCTCTCTTGCAGGCACTAGCATTTGGGATTTTGCTTTATTTGCATCATGGCATCCTCTTCCATGCCTGAAAAGGAGTTTTTCAGCATTAAAAAGTTTGATGGGACAAACTTTTCTTTGTGGAAAGAACAAATAAGGGATGTGCTTATTCAAAAGAAGCAGATTAAACCCTTGGCAGGGATTGAAGCTAAGCCTGCAAATATGTCTGAGGATGATTGGAATGAGTTGGATGCATTAGCAAAGTCTACTATTAGACTTCATCTTGCAGAGTCAGTTTATTTCACAGTAGTAAATGAGCAGACTACTGAAGATTTGTGGAAGAAACTGTGTGCCACTTATGAGAAGGAAACTGCCTCTAATAAAGTTTACCTCATGAAGAGGTTGTTTGAGCTGCAGATGAAGGAAGGGGTCTCCATTGCTTCTCATTTGAATGAATTCAATATTATTTTCAGCCAGCTTCAGGCTCAGAAAATGAATTTTGATGCGGAGACTAAGGCAATATTTCTCTTATGTTCATTGCCATCCTCATGGGATACCTTCCGTACAGCTGTCAGTAACTCTGCACCTGGTGGAGTACTGAAATTTGATGATGTTGTGGGTAGCTTGTTGGCCGAGGAGATTAGACGGAAGTCTATGGATGGCAACAAGCAGGATGCAGCCTTAAATGTGCAAAGGGGCAGATCACAGTTCAGGGGAAAGTCCCAAGAAAGAGGGAAGTCTCGTAGCAAATCCAGGGCACGGAACACTGAGTGTTACCATTGTGGCAAGAAGGGCCATATGAAAAAGGATTGCTACAAGCTGAAAAGAGAGCAAAAGGATAAGAAAAAGAATGCAAATTGGGGTGCAAATCAAAAGGAAGAGAGTCCAAGGGAGGACAAAGGAAAAGTGAAGATCGAGGAGATCAATGCAGTCACACGTGATAGTGACAATGATGTTCTCTTCATGTCTAGTTTATTTGCAGAGTTGCTTACCACTTCAGATGATGCATATTCCCAGGATTGGATTTTGGATTCTGGTGCTTCATTCCATGTTACTCCCCATAGGGAATGGTTCTCCACTTATGATGGTGGAAAGACAGGTTGTGTGCATCTTGGAAATGACTATGCATGTGACATAGTGGGAGCAGGTGACATAAAGTTTTCTTTTGCAAATGGGTCTGCATTTGTTTTGAAACATGTGAGACATGTGCCTAAGTTGACCAAGAGTCTTATTTCAGTGGGTCAACTAGATGATGCTGGTTTTCACACCACTTTTGGCTTTCACAGTTGGAAAATTCAAAAGGGCTCTATGCTTTTGGCGAGGGGTGCCAAGTGTGGGACTTTGTATCCCCTACATGTATCAGGGGTATTTGATCATGTTGTTGCAATAACCGAGCAGCCAAGCACTTCTTTGTGGCATTGCAGGTTGGGGCACATGAGCCAAAATGGAATGAAACTCTTATGCCGTTTGGGTTATGTACCGCATTTGAGTTTCTCTGATTTTGAATTTTGTGAGCATTGTCTCTATGGGAAGCAGACTAAATCAGCCCATAAAAGAAGGGGAAAGAAAGAGTTTGAAAAGCTTGATTTGGTGCATTCAGATGTATGCGGTCCCATGCCTACACGGTCATTAGGCGGGGCTAAATACTATGTGACATTCATTGATGATGCAACTAGGAAAGTGTGGGCTTATGCTATAGCTCGGAAGAGTGATGTGTTCCAAGTATTTCAGAAATGGTTGGCCTTGGTTGAAAATCAGTCAGGTAGAACGCTTAAATGCCTACGGACTGACAATGGTGGAGAGTATCTCTCTCATGACTTTCAGCATTTCTGTGATACACGTGGGATTAAGAGGGAGCTCACATCCCCTCATACTCCAGAGCAAAATCCAGTTGCAGAAAAGATGAATCGTACCATTCAAGAAAGGATGCAATGCATGCTTTCCAATGCAAGTCTTTCTGGTGGTTTTTGGGCTGAGGCAATGAAGACTGCAGTGCATGTGATCAATAGATCACCTAGTAAGAGTTTGGATGGTGGTATTCCTGAAGAGGCATGGAGTGGCAAGAAGCCCTCTTACTCTCATTTGCGTATATTTGGGTGTGAGGCATATGCACATGTGCCAAAAGAGCTTCGAAAGAAGCTAGATCCTAAGTCTAGGAAATGCATCTTTCTAGGTTATGGTGAAAGTGGAGAGATCGGCTATCGTCTCTGGGATCCAGAAGCAAAGAAGATCATACGCAGCCATGATGTGGTCTTCAATGAGAAGAAGATGCATAAGGCACCCATGAGGGATGTGGAAATGAGGAGAATCACTTTCCAGGATGTGAATCCACCTGCCTATGTTGATAGACAGCAAGCTGTCCATGCACCAAATGTGCAAGAAATGGTACAACCAAGTACTCCCACAGGTATACAATCAAGGGTAGATGATGGATCATCTATTGGTGGAAATGATGAGCCAAATGTGGCTGATATGCAAGTGGGACAGCAAGCTGAAATGCCCTTGAGAAGATCATCTAGAGTGTCTAGACCGCCTGATAGGTTTGTTCCAGGGGTAGACTATGTGATGCTTACTGATTGCGGGGAGCCTTCTTGCTATAGAGAGGCTAGGATGCGTGAGGATCAACGCAAGTGGGAGTATGCTATGCAATCAGAGATGAGTTCACTTATGAAGAATAAGACTTGGGACTTGGTTTCTTTGCCACATGGAAAGAAAGCATTGCCATGTAAATGGGTCTACAAAATGAAGGTCACAGGTGATGATGTGCCTAGGTACAAGGCCCGTTTGGTTGCTAAAGGGTTCAAGCAAGAGAAGGGTGTGGACTTTGATGAGATATTCTCTCCGGTTGTGAAGATGACCACACTTAGATGCATGCTTGGACTAGTGGCAGTAGAGGATATGGAGCTTATGCAAATGGATGTCAAGACAGCTTTCTTGCATGGGGATTTGCATGAGGAAATTTACATGGTGCAGCCGGAAGGCTTTGAAGAAAAGGGCAAAGAGCATTTAGTTTGCAAGCTGAAGAAGAGTCTCTATGGTCTTAAGCAAGCACCTAGAGAATGGTATCAGAAGTTTGATGCTTTCATTCGGTCCCAGGGATTTAGAAGGAGTGAAATTGATCACTGCCTCTACACTAAAAGGGCTAAGGATAATAGCCTAATAATCCTGGCACTATATGTGGATGATATGCTATTGGCTAGCAAGAATACTTATGAGCTAGATGCATTAAAGGCCAAGTTGCATGAGGCCTTTGATATGAAGGATTTGGGATTTGCAGGTCATATTCTTGGTATGCGCATCAGGCGTGATCGGAGTAGGAAACTCCTTTGGCTTTCACAAAAAGAGTATGTTACAAAAGTACAGTGAGTACTCCATTGCCTCCATATGTGAAACTGAGTCATACAGATAGTCCCAAATCAGATGAGGAGAGGGCCATGATGGCCAAGGTTCCTTATGCATCAGCAGTTGGGAGTCTTATGTATGCTATGATAGCTACTAGACCAGACATTGCATTTGCAGTGGGAGTTGTTAGCCGGTATATGGCTAATCCAGGAAAGAGGCATTGGGAGGCAGTTAAGTGCATCATGAGGTACATGAAGGGTACCAAGGAGATGTGCATTTGCTTTGGTAAAGGAGACATGCATGTACTTGGGTACACAGATTCAGACTATGCAGGGCATGTGGATAGTAGGAGATCCACTTCTGGTTATGTGTTCACCTTTGCAGGTGGTGCAGTGTCGTGGATGTCTCATGCACAGAAGTGTGTTGCTTTGTCTACCACAGAGGCTGAGTATGTTGCAGTCACAGAGGGTTGCAAGGAGGCTATATGGCTTGATCGGCTAGTGGGAGATTTGGGGATTCATACAGGTGTACCGACATTGCATAGTGATTCCATGAGTGCTATTCAGCTAGCACGGAATCCGGTCTTTCATGCAAAGACCAAACACATTGAGGTCAGGTATCATTTCATCAGGGAGGTACTTGAGGACAAGCGCATAGAGCTTGTCAAGGTTCATACAGATGATAACCCTGCAGATATGCTGACGAAGAGTCTACCTAGTCAGCGGTTTGAGTATTGTCGTGTATTGATGGGCATTGGATAGTATGCTCACTGGTTGTTCTCCCTTAAAGGCACATTGTCCTTTAAGTGGGAGGTTGTGGGGGTTAAAGGTCACTGTGCCTTAACCCCGGTTATGTACAATACTCAAACACATATATAAATGAATGAAAAAGAAGATTAGGGTGGTTCTGCACCCACCAAAACTTGTGTGGCTCTCTGTCTCTCTCTCTCCTTCTTCCATTCTTGCTTCCGTTGAGAGCACTCTCAAGTTCCTTTGGAGCAGAATGTGAAACTGAGCACAGATGTAGGTGAGCTTCTGGAAGACCCTACTATGTACAGACGCATAGTAGGAAGTTTGATTTATATGACTATTACTAGGCCAAATTTGAGCTATGCTATTGGATTGGTAAGTCATTTTATGCAGGCTCCAAGGAAACCGCATTTGGATGCGGCTAGATGCATACTCAGGTATGTGAAGTCCACATTGCAGTATGGACTATTTTATGAGGCTGGGGTTCAGATACAGTTGCATGGATACACTGATGCTGATTGGGCTGGTAGTATTTCTGATAGACGATCTACCAGTGGATATGTGTTCTCTTTTGGGAGTGCTGCAGTCACTTGGAGAAGCAAGAAACAACCTACAATTGCCTTGTCGAGCACAGATGCTGAGCACAGGGGTGCAACAATGGCTACATGTGAGGTAGCTTGGTTGCATAAGCTACTCTATGATATGCATCAGTCTACAGAGGGGCCAGTTATCATTTATTGTGGCAACATGAGCAGTATACACTTGGCAAATAACCCAGTCTATCATGCTAGAACAAAGGACATTGAGGTGCATTATCACTATGTGCGGGAGAAGGTTTTACTAGGTCTTATTGATCTAGTTTATGTCAGCACAGAGGATTAGGTAGCTGACTATTCACAAAGGCATTGGGCGCAGAGAAGCTGTGCAAGTTCAGAGACCTGCTTGGTGTGCAGGAATTGGGATTGAGCTCGAGGGGGAGTGTTAAGGTATCGAGCTCCACTCGTGATATGCCAGGGTGACCGTTGTGCATTTATGTCATCGACTTGTTAGTTGCAGATGCGGTTGGTACACCGCCCATGAGTAATAGCTGGGGATGACAGCTATCCTTATCTACTCTAGTTCGTGGCTTAGTTAGTATGCCACCTTAGTTAGCTGAGTTTGGTTTGAAACCCACATATAGGGTTCTTCTATTTCTTTGTACTAGAGTTCTTTTGGCTTTCACAACTAAGAAGAGGAAAATAGTTTTCAGCCTCCAGCTTTGTGTGTATTCCCCCATTGTGTATGTGAGAAAGCCGCAAGTGAGACTCCTTCCTTCTCTTCCACTATCTTTACACCCTCAATGTCCACCCGCAAGTGAACTTACTTTTTCGGCCCAATGCCAAGTCGATGAAGATGCCTCTCCAGCAAGTCTCTTCCAAGAGCCTTCGTGAAGATGTCCGCAGCATTCTCTGTAGACGGACAGTACACCAAGTCGACCTCTCCATCCATGATGAGCTTGCGTACAAAGTGATATTGAATCTCAATGTGTTTTGTGCGAGCGTGGAACACCGGGTTCTTTGCAATCGCCATGCAACTCTGATTGTCACATGATAACTGCATAGGCTTGTTCTACACTACACCCATGTCCCCCAAAATCCTCCTCAACCACACTGCCTCGCAAGAAGCAAAGCATGCAGATTTGTACTCGGCCTCGGTAGAAGAAAGAGCAACTATGGGTTGCTTGTTGCTGACCCATGACACAACTCCAGATCCAAGTGAGAAACAATACCCTGTCACTGACCTCCTGCTGTCCACGTCTCCTCCTGCGCAATCCGAGTCACAGAATCCGGTCAAGATGTTGCCCTTGGTATAGGTGATGACCCACATCCCTGCCCTCAAATGGTTCTCCCGAGGCTTATTGGAAAACCTGCTTAGTACACCAGTCGCAAAATTAATGTCCGGTCATGTGTTGCACAGGTAAATCAAGCTGCCCACAAGATTTGTATACTTCGGTTCATTCACCAGTGGTGATGAATCCTCGTTTGAGAGCTTTGCGTCAACCTCCATAGGGGTATCAATTGTCTTGCACTCATCCATGCCAAATGCCTTCAGTATCTCTCCAGCATACTTCAGCTGTGAAATGAAGATCTGTTTTGTCTCCTGCCAAACTTCAATCCCCAAACAAAAATGCATCAATCTGAGGTTTGTCATTTCAAACTCTCTTCCTAGCAAATGCTTCTTCTCTTCATGGTTCCCTGTTATGACAAGGTTGTCCACATAAAGGACCACGATCATACACCTGCCTCCTTCTTTGAAGATATACAAATTTGCATCAGATGGTCTCCTCTTGAACCCGTTTTGCAAAAAGTAGGCATCAATTCACTGGTACCACGCTCGTGGGGCCTGTTTTAGCCCGTAAAGTGCCTTCTTCACTTTGCAGACTTTACTTTCTGAACCGGGAATCTCAAAACATGGTGGTTGTTCCACGTACACCTCCTTGAGATCTCCATTCAAAAAGGCAGATTTCACATCCATTTGAAACACGAGCCAACGTCCCTAGGCAGCTAAAGCCAAAACACTACGAATTGTGGTTAGTTGAGCTGTGGGAGCAAAAGTATCTCGATAATCGAAACCATGTACCTGTGCAAATCCTTTTGCCATGAGCCGAGCCTTGTACTTATCCAACATGCCGTCGGACTTGTACTTGGTCTTGTACACCCACTTGGTTCCGATTACCTTGCATTTTGGTGGTCGATCCACAAGGTCCCAAGTGTTGTTCTTCATTATGGAGCCATACTCCGATTGCATAGCCTCCATCCACCTATCATCGCCCTGTGCCTCTTCAAGACACTTGGGTTCATCAGCACGGATCACTTCTGTCATCAAAGCATAGTTGACCAAGTCTTCTTGCGCCCTTCTTTGCTCCTCTAATCTCTTGGACCGGCGGTGTTCGGATGGTTCCTCCTCAATGGCTGGAGGTTCTCTACCGTCCAAAAGTTGCTTTACCCACTTTGGGAATGGCCGTTGCCATTGTGGTTCTGCAGGCTCTTCTTCATCTTCTTTGTCTTGAATCCTCCCAAGCACCATTGGGGGAATTCGGTCTGCTATTGGTGATTGTACTGGATGGATATCTTGGTCCTAGTTGTCTGGGAAGGAAGCATCCTCCTCCAATTGATGCGGCTGTTCTGAGAAGACTGCATCACAACTTACAATTACCTTCTTGGTAACAGGGTTATAGAGACGGTAACCCTTTGCCTCTTCACTATAGCCCAAGAAAATACACTTCAAGCTCTTCGGTTCCCATTTGGTCCTGGTAGCATCAGGGACATGCACAAAACAGTCACATCCAAAAACTCTGAAATGTGCACTTGAAGGTTTCTTGCCAAAAAAGGCTTGCAGTGGAGTCATCCCATTCATAGCCTTCGCGTAGCTATGATTCAAGATGTAAACTGCCGTGTTACATGCTTTAACCCAGAAAGTCTTTGGCAATCTTTCCCTTTTATCATACTCCGGCCCATTTCCCAGATGACGTGCATCTTGCATTCTGCTACTCCATTTTGCTGTGATGTATGTGGCGGGGGTTTCTACCTCTTGATCCCGTGACTTTTGCAGTAACTTTCGAATTCAGTCGATGTGAGCTCTCCACCTCTGTCTGATCTCAACTTCTTCACCTTCCTCCCCGATTCTTTCTCGACCATTACATGCCATTCCTTGAACCTACTGAAAGCCTCGTCTTTCATCTTCAAGAAGTATATCCATATCCTTCTATTGTAGTCGTCGATTAGCATCATGAAGTAGTAGGAACCACCCAAAGCTTCTGTCTCCATCTTTCTGCAGAGGTCCGTGTGAACGAGCTCTAGAGGAGCCTTTGCCCTACTGGCCTCTTTAGGAAAGGGCTGCCGGTGCTGCTTGCCCATCATGCAAGCTTCACATACATCGGGAAGATTTTACATTTCTGGTAGATCTGCAATCATTCCACTTTTATGCATCTCCTTCAAAGAACTAAGGTTTAGATGACCAAACCTCTCATGCCATAGCTTAGTGTTCTTCACATCCGCTCGAGCACTGAAAGCTGAGAGTTCATAAATGTTGTTGCACTGTGTACCTTTATCAACGAGCTTCCCTTGAAGATCCAGGATCTGTGCACCATTCTTATTAAATTGAACTTTGAGGTCCCGATCCGTGATCGCAGAAATGGATAACAAGTTCCTCTTGATATCTGGCACATAAAGAACATCGGACAACTGTTTTACAACTCCATCTGACTTGAGAGCAATTGCACCTTTTCCTTTTGCTGGACATTTTGCGTCATTGCCGACTGCTACCAGGATGTCATTCCCTACTAGCTATAGAGAGGTATACCAATCCTTTCGACTAGTCATGTGGCACGATGCACCACTGTCAATGATCCAAGGTTCATCCACAGGTACATGAACTGCCTCCGTGCAAATCTCCTCAATTGCTACGAACAGCTCTATAGGTGCTGCCTGCATGTTGTTGCTGGACTCATTCTTTACTCCGTTCTTCTCATCTGCAATCTTCTTTCGGCACTCATTCTGCTTGTGCCCTGCCTTGTTGCAATAGAAGCACTTGATCTTCTTCTTTCTCTTTTTATCATCAGAAGAAGATGGGTTACTAGAGTCCTTACCCTTATCTTTCTTTGATCCGGTCCAGAAAGCCGAATCTTCTCCAGTCCTCATCTTTTGATGCATCTCCTCCTCTAGAAGCATCGCGCTGAAATCCTCAAAGTTGAGGGGCGGATTTCTGTTCTGCATATTAAGCGCCGTAACAAGACCATCATACTTTGGTGGGAGAATCCGTATGCACCTTCGTGCTAGATTCTCGCTGGTGATGGTGATGCCAATCGCAGTCATCTGATCGCGCAGATTCTTCACCCTGGTGATGAACTTCTTTGCCGCTTCAGACTCAGACAACTCGTTCACGAGTTGAGTCTCCAGATTCTGAATCCACGTCTGATTTGTGGTCTCATACTGATTTTTCAAGACCGTCCATGCCTCCTCCGCTGTGGTGACATGTTGAATTAACGCGATGACAGAATCACTAACACTATAGATAACAGAACACAGTGCATCTGCATTTCTTCTTGTCCACGCGAGAATCTCATCTGCAGTTAGTGAAGAACTGGTTCTTCTTCATTTCCTGTAATGAACTCCCAATATCCTTTTCCCATAAGGAAATTCATCATTCTAAACTTCCATGCTTGGAAGTTGTTCTTGTCAAGCTTTTCAGTGACAATCTGTGAAAGAGAATCAGACGCCATTACAAAACATTGTGAAATATTCTGTCACTACAAAAAACACAGCTTCTGCCTCACAAGGGCAAATCTACAAAACTGACAAAAGTGGTATTTGACCACACAGTCACTTCCTAGTGACGATTTTGCATCAACAGGCAATAAGGATGATTCTATAACTCCCAATATCTTTGCGCACAGGCATACGATGCAATTTCTGCGGCAACTTTTCACCAACCTGCAAAGCAGTGGTCACATAGCAAAAACAGGGCCTTTTTCTCAGTGCCTGCGGAAATCTTCCGCCACCAAAACGGGCCCCAAAATGCCCTCTTGCCACACCGCAAAGGGCGTCTCAATCTGAGACAATGCACTCTTGCACTTTTTGGCTGTGCTACCTACAGAGATTTGCTCCCAAACTCGAAAAAGGAAAGCAACACTGGTCCTCTTATCAGGACACCGTGAACTTGGTTTGCTTTCTTGAGCTCCTTACATGAACCAGGCTCTGATAAGATGTGAAGATAGTGGGAGAGAAGGAAGGAGTCTCACTTGTGGCTTTCTCACATACACAATGGGGGAATAGACACAAAGGTGGAGGTTGAAAATAGTTTTTCTCTTCTTAGTTGTGAAAGCCAAAAGAACTCTAGTACAAAGAAATAGAAGAACCCTATATGTGGGTCTCAAACCAAACTCAGCTAACTAAGGTGGCATACTAACTGAGCCACGAACTAGAGTACATAAGGATAGCTATCATCCAGCTATTATTCATGGGCGGTGTGATGGCATATCTCAAGGTGTATGCCTCAGGCACACCTTATGTTTCTATGTGTGAGTGCTAGAGGCACAGTTAGGTGCCCACAAGCATAGTTAGGTGGTGGAAGAGCCTCATAGGATGATTGAGAGAATCTAGGAGTAGATTGAGGAGATGATTGTGGAGCTCTGAAGTCATCAGCGATGTCAGTGAGCATGTATGAGGTGCCTACTTAAGGACCTCACTCTTCTTCATTCTACAAGCAAGTAAAGCAAGTATTCTGAGTTTGTGTCCACTCTTTGCTTTCCTTTCAGCTTTCCAACATGGTATCAGAGCCCTTTGATCCCCCTTGAGCCCATTTCTGCCACATCATCATCTTCTTCTTCATCTTCTTCTTCTCCATTTTCCTCTTTCTTCCCAAAATTTTTGAGAGATTGGTTCTCCACCTACAAATGACCATTGCCCAAACCCTCTGAGCTGGAAACTCCTCTACTATGGGCAAACTTCCCTACAAGCAATTGAAGAAAAAACGTCTGTGGTGGCTGCCATTCTCCAAAAAGTGAATTTCTTCTGTTGCTCAATACTCCCTGCCTGCTCCGCCATTGCCTGAGCCCTCTTAGGAGTAGATGGACAACCTCAAGACAAAGATTTTGAGCCATTTTTCAGGTCATTTGGTTTAGTAACGAGGGACAAATCGTCAAAACTCAGTTTCAGCCTGTAGCAACTCTCTCGGGCAAAAGTGCGCACCATTTCATCCAACCTCTGTGCTGGACCCTCTCTGGTATATGAGCTTTCTTTTGCATCAAAAAGCCCTCTTTTCCTTGCTTTGAAGAGTGAGCTACAAGCCCTCCAAGTTCAACTTTTTAGTTTTGACAGTTTTGGACAAGTTTTTGAAGATGATGCTACATAAAATGCTACTCTAGCATTTCTGGTTTTTTGAAGCTTTCAATAACTTCAGTACAAGTGTGGCTTCAGTTTTGTTTTGAATTACTAGACCTGGTTTTGATTGGAAAGTATTTATTTCACCCACTTCTATGAAGCATGTAAGAAGAAGCATCATTGTTTGAATATTGGTCACTAGTCTTTGCTACATCAAGTGCTCATATTTTGGAAGTCTTTCAGTTATTTTTTCCTTGTAAGAGAGATAGACACTGCCCAATATCTGGGTTAGGCCCTCTCATGGCTACCCCATTTAATCTCAAGAAGTTCAATGGAAAGGGCTTCCACACATGGCAGATGAAGGTGAAATTTGCATTGATGAGGGAGAACTTATGGGGACTTGTCAAACCGACTCCTACCGCTTCTTCTACGGCCTCCAATGCTGGAGAATCCTCAACTCCGACATGACCGGCAAGGGATCCAGCTAGAGAAGAAAAAGCATACGGTATTATTGCTCTTGCTTTAGGAGATGATTATATACACCATATCTCTGACTTGGAGTCTCCTTCGGAAGCTTGGCAGAAGCTTGACATGATTTTTGGTACTAGCTCTCACATCTCTAAACTATCACTTAAAATCTCTTTCTTTGAATTGAAGATGACTAGTGGTACTACTTTAGCAGCTCATGTCAACTATATGCGGAGTCTTATGACTCAATTAGCTTCTATCAACTCTCCTATTTCTCCAGATGATGCTATGGCAGTGTTACTTAAGAGCATGCCTGAAGATTATGATCACATAGTTACCACTTTGAAAAATCTTCCTAATCCTAATCTTGAAGGTATTACCTCTGATCTCCAAGAAGAAGAAAGGCATATGGAGCTCAGGAAAGGCAATGACACTGCTTATGCTGTAAAGGTCCAGAAGGGCAAGTATACCCCTTGCAATCACTGTGGAAAGACAAATCACCTTTCAAAGGACTGCTGCAAAATTAATCCATGCAAGCACTGTGGCAAGAACAACCATAATGAGAAGTTTTGCAGAGCCAAAGCAAAGACAGAAAATGCAAATCTACTTACAGTTAATGAGCCTCCACAAGATGAGGCATCCTTTAAAGATTATGCATTTTAAACACATCTCTATGTATGCTCCAGATCTCTCTTTTTATGTCAAGGTACTCAGCCTGGATAGTCCTCCAAAATGAATGAAAATAAACTATTGTGTTTTGTGTGTTTTGTAAACACCTCTGGTCACCTTATGATGTAGGCCATGTGTATGTTTTGTTCCATGGTACCTCCTGCAGACATTGTGTGCATGTACATGCAGGGGAGATAACCATTGGAAGATCTTTTTGTATCCCTTTTGTTTACCTTACACCCAAGGGAACCCTTGCTAGCATGAGAACCTAGCCATAGATTTATCCTTGACCACCATGAGATGGCATGAGAAACTATGAGACTAGATGTATCCTTGACATAGCCTGAGGCATTCCCTTGAGGGGGGGTTTGATGGGATATCTCAAGGTGTATGCCTCAGGAACACTTATGTTTCTATGTGTGAGTGCTAGAGGCACAGTTAGGTGCCCACAATCACAGTTAGGTGGTGGAAGAGCCACATAGGATGATTGAGAGAATCTAGGAGTAGATTGAGGAGATGATTATGGAGCTCTGAAGTCATCAGTGATGTCAGTGAGCATGTATGAGGTGCCTACTTAAGGACCTCACTCTTCTTCATTCTACAAGCAAGTAAAGCAAGTATTCTGAGTTTGTCTCCACTCTTTGCTTTCCTTTCAGCTTTCCAACACGGTGTACCAACCGCATCTGCAGCTAACAAGTCAGTGACATAAATGCACAACGGTCACCCTGGCATATCACGAGTGGAGCTCAATATCTCAACACAGATAACCGAGCTACTCAAATGCCTTCTCCTCATATGGGGGGCTTACAACTAGAGTTAGCTGGTTCCCGCGTAGTTACATGAGAGTGGAGCATTGATATCTAACAAGATGCCCACCCCAACCTGGCAGCCCAAATATCTGATGGAGACGTCCGCCGTCTGTATCCAAGTGAAGCCAATATCATTACCCCAATTCGGGGTGTCATCCTCGCAAATCCAAAAACCACTGGATTTATGTCAATTAATGTGTGCACATGCAGCCGTGCAAAACAAATCCAAGGCTGTTCAAAAGGAAGTGAGTGTTCTGGGGGAGGCATAAAAAAAAACAGCCGTGTCATCTGCCAACTCACTATCCAGGAGCTCTTCTTCCCGACGGATAGGAAGCCTCAGCCCATAAATATTAGCTTGAGATCTAACATAGATACTCATAGCTTCCCCCACAAACAGAAAAAGAAATGGGGCAAGAGGACATCCCTGGCGAACGGATCTAGAAATTTGAAACCTGTCCCCTCTTACCCCCCCACTGGCCATGGGCTGATCTGTAGAGAGAGGATACTCCTCTAATCCATGCATCTGAAAAACCAAAGCGAGATAGAGTACCCTCTAAAAAATCCTAGTCTACTCTATCGTAAGCTTTCTCAAAGTCCAAGAGTAGAATGGCCAATCTCTAGTGGCTCTGCATGGCCCACCATTCTGAGGCCTCCCAAAATGAGAAAATATTATCAAAAATACTTCTGCCATGTACAAACCCTATCTGTGTGTCATGAATCAAATCTGGAAGAAAAACCTGGAGTCGTAAACTGATGGCTTTCGCCAGAATCTTGTAAAAAGTGCCCAATAGAGTGATGGGTCTCCATTGAGACACAAGATTCCTATTACCCCCCTTTGGGATGAGATGAATGAGACCATCTGTAAGTGAGTCCAGCATCTCACCAGAGTCCCACACGCCCTGCAGGGCTGATGTAATGTGATCACCAATTTGCTCCCAAAAAGTAATAAAAAAGGAGGGGGTAAGTCCATCTGAACTTGGGCACTTGCCCTTTGAAGGGCACGTAATGCAGTCTTGAATTCTGCATTGGTGAAAGGTGCATCCAGAGAAACATACATCTCATCCTTCACCAATATAGGGATACACTGCCAAATAACCTCTCTGGCATCATCAATGGCCTATGTGCCTGGATCTGCAGTAAGAAGGGATGCAAAAAAATCTAAAGCTACATGCATGACAGCATCAGGATCTGACTGTAACACTCCATTTGAGTCAACAAGCTGCGAAGCACTATCTACTATTGGGTAGAGAAAAAGTCTTTGTTGACCCTGCCACCCATCTAAATCCAAAAGGATTCCCATGCATGAAAGGCATATTTTGCTCTCTAGTCCAACAATGTCTACAAATGAGCCCTTGCTGCAGCAAGGCGCTCCTGAATCCAAGCATCTGTGGGCCTCTTTTGCTCTTCCCTCTGAAGGGACGCTAACTACTGGCATATACCAATCTCACATATGAGAATCTCACGTCTCCTCGAATCAACGATTGTATGATAATGTCACTAATTTCGGATAAGGTTGCAGCTACCTGAGATGGGTGGATAGCTCCACCCTGTAAGTGAGAAACACAAATCTGTAAAATATCCTCTGTGAGGCTCTCCTCTGCATAAAAAGCATCTAGAATCCTGACACTAGCAGAGCGTCCTCTCCGATGAAGCTCAAGAATCTGCAACACCACTAGAAAATGATCTGAGGTGGAAACCCTAGTAGAAATACATACAGATCCTCCTCTATCAAGTGCCCAATCGTCTACATAAAATCTGTCAGTCCATGCATGAATGGGCATGTGTATTCTCCTGTTTGACCAAGAGTATAGGAGTGACTGTGGCATAATATGAAAGGCATCATCCAACCAAGTGTACCTGCCACTAAATTGAAAGAGGAAGGCATCCTAGGCTACCCTCTCCAAAGAAAGAATTCCACCTTGTCTGCCTCCCTTTTTGTCTGACGGCAACTCCATGTTGAAGTCACCACCAATGATCCAAGAATCTACAATGGGGGCCCAAGAGAGTAACTCCTTCCAAAAGGAGATCCACTCCCCTTTGTTGTTGGGAGCATAAATATTGAGAAGACCAATCTTATGCCCTCCAATCAAAATAATGATCCATTGAGCTCTAGAAGGGGAGATAATACCATGACCAGCAACCAAGGGGAGAATAGAAAGAGAGACCAATATGCAAGTACCTCCCCTTTTGCCCATAGCAGGCGACCAGAAGGTATGTCCTGAAAGCAGTTTGCCAGACTTAGAGCAATCACTGGCATCTAGCTTGTGTTCATAGATAAAAAGGATATCAATAGCACCTCCAGTGACACTTGGATGAAGTTGGTTCGAGATGGTTCCGAATCAGCTGCCTACGACGACGGTGTGGAACTTTGCCTAGGCCCTGTATGTTCCAGCTGACTATCCTCATTGACAGGAGGATGCTGGATGGAAAGGCTTAACTGACCTAGTAGAGGAGACTAGCTTCCCCTGGGCTGAAACACTCCTACTGAGGGCAGGAAACTCAACAGGTGAAAGGATCCCCACACCTACTGAAAGGGAGGCCCTATCAGAAGGAATCCTAATGACCGGGACCCCTAAGGTGGAGGGCACAACTCCTCATCATCCATGAAAGTCACCCAATCTGCTAGTGCCAAAAAAGAATTCCTGATAAGCAAGTCTGGCCAAGGAGTGCGAAGAAGACCTACACTCGTGGAAGATGGAGGAGAAGGGCCTCCCCTATATCGCAAAATATCTTTCGATTTTCTATATTCTCAAAGTCTTAAAGATTTTACCTTCCCGTGCCCTTTGTATTTTTATTAAAAAATAACTTTTATTATCTTAACTTGTTGCACCTAATAGCATGTTCTACTCATTATTGTTCAAATGAGACTTTTCACCCACTTTTTAAATCACATATAGAAAGAATGGAAAACTTTTATTGGAGTGAGCAAAAACCTTTAGATTATTTGCAAAAAAAAAAAGTAAAGTTTTTGTAGATTCATATTTTGGTACTTTTGACATTAGAAATCATCTCAGAAGGACCTAAAACCCTAAAAATGATTGTAAACATGGATACCTTCTGACAATGTTAAAAAAATCCCAGATGGTAAAGCATGCACCCAGCTCTCAATCAATGATATCATCAACCTAACACGCATTTGGTTGATGATATCATCGACTAAGAATGATATCATCGACCTGGCACGTGTTTGGTTGATGATATCATTGTAAGAAAATAATACAACGTCTGTGCTCAACAGATAACAGGATCTCGTACTCAAGAGAGAAAAGCAGATAGTATGGAGAATCAAAAAATTTGATTACTGTAGAACTGATACAATAGATGGCGCTGCCTCCCAACCGTGCGTTGCCTCATGAGCTTGCTCTTATATAGCCACCAGTCGTAGTCGGTTAGACCCAATTGGGTGACCGACCCAATCTGCCCAAAATGGTCGACGGTCCTGAAATAGGCCACCGACCACACGATAGAACCGGTGCACAAAATAGAGCAACTGACCTATGGTCAGCGTTCGGCCCAGAGCCATCTGGGATCATCTGGGGCTCCAAATGGGCCCCGCAACTCGAGAGTGGGCTGCCTCGAGAAATGCTCCATCTACCCTCAGTACGGTTAGTCATGGGATGCCTTCCCACACTTGCATGTAGCCTAGTTGGCGGTGTGCTAACTCTATATGAAGTCGTCCAGCGATCAGGCCACACATGGCCCCCATTTGGTGTCCAAACCAGGACCTACCGGATAACTGAGCTACTCAAATGCCTTCTCCTCATATGGGGGGCTTATAAGTAGAGTTAGCTAGTTCCTGGATAGTTACACGAGAGTGGAGCATTGATATCTAACACCCCCCGTCAATGTCCACCCACAAGTGAACTTACTTTTTCGGCCCAATGCCAAGTCGATGAAGATGCCTCTCCAGCAAGTCTCTTCCAAGAGCCTTCGTGAAGATGTCTGTAGCATTCTCTGTAGTCAAATAGTACACCAAGTCAACCTCTCCATCCATGATGAGCTCGCATACAAAGTGATATTGGATCTCAATGTGTTTGTGCGAGCGTGGAACACAGGGTTCTTTGCAATTGCCATGCAACTCTGATTGTCACATGATAACTGTGTAGGCTTGTTGTTCTGCACTGCACCCATGTCCCCTAAAATCCATCTCAATCACACTGCCTCGCAAGAAGCAAAGAATGCTGATTTGTACTCGGCCTCGGTAGAAGAAAGAGCAACTGTTGGTTGCTTCTTACTGACCCATGACACAGCTCCAGATCCAAGTGAGAAACAATAACCTGTCACTGATCTCCTACTGTCCACGTCTCTTGCCCAATCTGAGTCATAGAATCTGGTCAAGATGTTGCCCTTGGTATAGGTGATGCCATAATCAATGTGTGCCTTTGATGTATTTTAGCACCCGCATCCTTGCCCTCCAATGGTTCTCCCGGGGCTTATTGGAAAACCTGCTTAGTACACCAGTCACAAAACTGATGTCCGGCCACGTGTTGCACAAGTAAATCAAGCTGCCCACAAGCCTTCTGTACTTCGCTTCATCCACCAGTGGTGATGAATCCTCGTTTGAGAGCTTCACATCAACTTCCATAGGGGTACCAATTGTCTTACACTCAGCCATGCCAATGCCTTCAGTATCTCTCCAGCATACTTCAGCTATGAAATGAAGATCTGTTTTGGCTCTTGCCAAACTTCAATCCCCAAACAGAAATGCATCAGTTCGAGGTCTCTGTCATTTCAAACTCTCTTCCTAGCAAATGCTTTGTCTGCAAGATCTTCTCTTCATGGTTCCCTATTATGACAAGGTCATCCACATAAAGGACCATGATCATACACCTGCCTCCTTCTTTGAAGATATACAAATTTGCTGAAAGTAGGCATCAATTCACTGGTACCACGCTCGTGGGGCTTGTTTCAACCCGTAAAGTGCCTTCTTTAGTTTACAGATTTTACCTTCTGAATCAGGGATCTCAAAACCTGGTGGTTGTTCCACGTATACCTCCTCCTTGAGATCTCCATTCAGAAAGGTGGATTTTACATCCATCTAAAACACGGGCCAACTTCCCTGGGCAGCTAAAGCCAAAACACTGCGAATTGTGGTTAGTCGAGCTGTGGGAGCAAAAGTATCTTGATAATCAAAACCATGTACCTGTGTGAATCCTTTTGCCATGAGCCGAGCCTTGTACTTATCCAACATGCCGTCGGACTTGTACTTGGTCTTGTACACCCACTTGGTGCCGATTACCTTGCGTTTTGGTGGTCGATCCACAAGGTTCCAAGTGTTATTCTTCATTATGGAGCCATACTCCAAGTGCATAGCCTCCATCCACCTATCATCACCCTGTGCCTCTTCAAGACACTTGGGTTCATAAGCATGGATCACCTCTGTCATCAAAGCGTAGTTGACCAAGTGTTCATGTGCCTTTCTTTGCTCCTCAAATCTCTTGGACCAGTGGTGTTCGGATGGTTCCTCCTCAATGGCTGGAGGTTCTTTGCCATCCAAAAGCTGCTTTACCCACTTCGGGAATGGCCATTGCCATTGTGGTTCTACAGGCTCTTCTTCCTCTTCTTTATCTTGAATCCTCCCAAGCATAGTTGGGGGAGTTCGGTCTGCTGTTGGTGGTTGTACTGGATGGATATCTTGGTCCTGGTTGTTTGGGAAGGAAGCATCCTCCTCCAATTGATGCGGCTGTTTTGAGAAGACCACATTGCGACTTATAATTACCTTCTTGGTAACAGGGTTATAGAGACGGTAACCCTTCGCCTCTTCACTGTAGCCCAAGAAAATACACTTCCGACTCTTCGATTCCCATTTGGTCCTGTTAGCATCAGGGACATGCAGAAAACAGTCACATCCAAAAACTCTGAAATGTGCAGCTGAAGGTTTCTTACCAAAAAAGGCGTGTAGTGGAGTCATCCCATTCACAACCTTCGTGTAGCTATGATTCAAAATGTAAACTGCCATGTTACATGCTTCAGCCCAGAAAGTCTTTGGCATATCTTTCCCTTTCATCATACTCTTGCCCATTTGGCTAAGAACAAACTTTATACTTATGAATTAAAAATATTAGGAACTCTCATTGTCAAAAGTAAGTAGTCTATGCTAATTCCTATTACCAATTTGAAATGAAACCTATTGACTTTGGCAGTGGGCACATAAATTAAGACCGCATAATAGTACTCACAAACTCATCATCCTCTATCAGGTACTTATAGGCTAACCTTTCAAAGAGAAACCCTAATATACTAAGAAAAAGAGGGCATATCCTCTATCTTCTTTTGGGATACAAATTATCAACCCCAAAGGAAGACTTGAGATATCATCAAGACTTGTCTTTCTTGTAGCAAAAGTCCATACCAAAACCAACATGGAGCTAGAGAAGGACTCTATTTAATTATTTCTCCTTTTAATAACCAGCCAGACAAGGACATTAAAATTTAAAATGAAAGTAAGGGAAAAGGTTACTCCCATCTTTAATAGAACATCGTACTTAGCTACACATCTGACATCAACACTCCAAAATAAGCACATCGAACTCACCCACACTCTCTCACATGAGTATCCACACTCTCTCATATGAGCATAAGTAGGACAATAAGCATGGGATGTAATACATAACAAGATCTACAGGAGTAGATTGGCATGCAACATATAGAAAAAGAATCCATTTAAGACGAATCAAGATGTTTAGTTTATAATAGCCTTGTCTAATCCATCACCAATCATTACAAATTAACTAACATGGGACACTCAAACCAATTTATGACTAACACCACAAATGACTCTATTCAATTTCGACCTTGAGTTGTGTGTGTGTGTGTGTGTGTGTGTGTAATATAGTTTAATACACATGTATACATAGCAAAGAAACAACCACACATCACACATGTACACTCCACGTACACATCTTTTTATCTCGTATGCCACCATATGGATCCATATTAACAAAGTCTACATAGAAAATGTCACCCAAAAAGTCCACATAGAATATGTTATTCTTTAATTTTGTGTCAATTAAATAATTTGATTCTTCTTGCTAAGAATCTACTTGTTGCTTATGTTTACCTATGTATGTAGTGTCCTTCCATGTCCTTGTTGAAGATAGAAGCATGAAGACATACAACCCTACTATATGACTTGATGAGGGGTTGTAGACATAGTGCTAGTGATGGGCCTACCATAGGCTTAAGTTATCCATATATATGTTGGATAGAAGGCCACACATTGGTCCAATCAAGGTATTGATTCAGTACTGAATTCAATTTGTACTATCTCGGATATATTGGTGACAAAGGTACATTGCATTTACATTTTATGCAATATCAAACCATTTTATGTTCAAATAGATAAAACCTCCACATTATTATCATTCTAACAAACATATGTTAACACTACATTGCACTTGATTGCACAAGTCTTCTTTTGGCGATTTATTCTATTGATCGAGCCAAAATTTTAAATTTTAAATTTATTTATGCTAGCAAAAATTTCCAAATATATTTATTTATTATATAAAACTTTGGCAAATTTGCATGGAATTTATTTATAATTTTATAACATTAAAGGCTAAACCTAGCTCTTATTTAATTTTAGTTTCAAATTGTGGCAAATATACTGAGCTTTTACTTTTATAAAAGCATATAAACTTTCACAAGCCATATAAAAATTTCATTTATTAATGAAACTAATGCAAAAAAATCATCCCTGATCCCCTCAGAATCATTATTTTGTATAATCAGGTGCTACAGGCTCTCCAGGACTCCCTTGAGTCCCTGGTCAGAGTCCCTGGTCAAGTATTTTGAAACAATTCATGTAGCCTACCCCAAAGATGTCACTGAGGAGGAAGGGCAGGAAGCCATAGCACTCTTCAACTCTATCAGCCCCCTCATCAAAATTTTGTAGCCACCCGCTACAGATTCCACAATCCAACTTCCCGAATAGAAACCTTTTGGAGCTTGCTCTCAAATCTCTTACTAGCTTTGCTATTATGCCCATTACTTAGAAACACGTGAGACAATTAGGAGACCTATTTTGCAATCAAATCCACCATCTCCCACACCGGTATCATCCCTTTAGAAGACTTGAGTGTAAATACTAAGTCCACGTTATATATACATGAGAAACCAAATAGCTAGCCCCCGATACCTCTTCATTTACATGGTTGGCCTCTCTCCCCCCATGACCCACCAATCCCGTCCCGCCCCCTCTCCCCCCCACAAACCTCTTGGAATACTCCTTTAACACCTCCAACACTAGCTCTGCACAGCACGTGATCTTCCATTACATTTCTTGTAATGCTCATGTCGACTTCTGAATGAGGCGCTCAACACACTCCTAAAGCCAGCACATTTAGTACCTACGCCCATCGATTCATTGCCTATAGGGATTGTTGAGGATGAACCTATGCCAAATGATGACGATGATGTCCCTCTAGCACCCCCCTCATCCCCGCCTAAAGATATCCAATGGTAGCCTAATTTATAGTCCTTCCAAGACTTACTCAAGAGTGCCCTCATGCATCACTGGAAGGCTCAGCTAGAAGGCTCTCACCTTCACCTGTACGAGATTATGGAAGTTCCCCCCTCACTCAATTCATTACCCAATCCTTCAATGACTGCCAATGAACCCATCCGAGGTGCACATGTGGCGGTTACCACTTAGCCCCCAACATGCCTGTTCCCCTCATCGACTCAGATGCCAGCCTCCAACCCCATTGGTGCATTCCCCTTTTGAAGGAGCAATTTTGGCACTACTATTGCAGTGCATACCTCGAGTGGTGGATCCATCCCCTGTACATGCCCGCCCATGGAACAATGATGGACCTATGCTCACTTTCGAGAGCTACAACAAAAGGATCTAGATATTATTTTATAACTTCTCAAAGTACAAATTTCCCAAGGAAATATCTCGAGAGGGATTTTGCTTCCACCTCCAGTCATTCAATGACACCTACGGCTTTGCTCGAGACACCGTGGTGGTTGCAGTGGTGCACTTAATTACCTCATCCTCTTGCTACTCCATGATCTCCGCCCGTAGTTTGCCGGCCCATTGACGACAAGCTCCATAATCTCAACAACTAGATTGTCTTCAACCTTGACATCAGCTCCTCTCAGTCTTAGGGCCTACATCTCTACCTTTGGGTCTGCAACCTCCATGGCCATCACATTCGCACCTTCGAGGACATGCATGCCACCCACTTTTGGAAGTTCTGCTCTTATTTCATGCAGATCATCACCCCTACCAATTGGACCACTACGTAGTCCTCCACAGAGTGCTATCCACACACCTACTCTAGCACGGCTTATTTGTCAACAACAGGAAGGGGGACATGTTAATAGCCACAACCATGGAGCACCGTGATGAATTTGGTCCTATGGGTTTTGAGCTGCAAGTGGCTCAATACCAATTTGGCCCTATGGGTTTTGAGCCGCAAATGGCTCAACATTGATTTAGTCTTGTGGGTTTTGAGCCTCAAATGGCTTAGGACAGAAGTAGGCACTGGGATTATCCAATTGGGAAGGATAACACGAGCCATTTGGATCCCATATATGGATAACACAAGAGCCATTTGAAGAGAAGAGGAGGTTGAGAGAATGCCTTGGCACCATATGGGCCCAACTGGTTGTAACAAAAGAGAGATGAGAGAGAGTGGTATAAGGAAAAGGGTTGGCCCTCCATAAGGTGATGTGTATTAAAGGCCAAATGGTTGACTTTGTTGTATGAACAAGTTTGGAATACAAGCTTCCTCATCTCTTCCAAGAGTGTATTTGGGTGTCCTCTTGTTTCCTTTGTTGTGGCTTTGTGTTTGCCACTCCATCCCCTTTCAATCACCCCTCCCCCTCCCCCTCTTCCTCTCCCTCTACTTGCCCATCTCCCCCTCTCCCCCTTCCGTGTTTCTCTCATGGAAACACACTGCAAAAATCCGGGAGCCACTCGAGTGACACTTGAGGATGGCCTGTGCTTGCATTGCTCACACGAGGAGTAGCTTGGAGTGGAGGATCCATAGGAATTCCTTCAAGATCCCCACATTGACATGTGAGTCACCGTTGAGAGTCGAGACTACACAAGGGGCTAGTTTCGCATTGCTTTGAGCAGGTCTCCTTTTTTACCTCCTCCTTGCTTTAGATCCCTGGTTGTAGGCTCAGCCCTTCTTGCTCCTTTCCTGAAGGGGTAAGTTCCTCCCTTTAGGATCCTTTTCTTCATAGTCAGGCTCACACTTGGGATTCTTCAATTCAAGATCATTGTCTTTTGCAAATTTTTCACAAATGGAAAATTGAGCTACATCACTTACTTTCTTTCTTCTTATAGCTATAGCAGGCAGGCACATTTGATCTCTCCATGACCTCGATAGTGGGCACCTTACATAGTCTACATGCCGATCTTGCATCCACAAAGAAAAAAACATGCACAGGGTGGTAGCTTGAAGGCCATCAAATCATGCAGTCATCTATGATGTGGGTCTTCTAGACATGAAGAAGTTGCTTCTTGATTCCTTCATCCCTCATCCTAAGGCTGTAGATGCTCTCCTTCAGCTCCTCCACTCTTTTCTCACTCCATGCAATAACTTCATTTTATTCCCTCAGCATCTCTGCTTAAATTGATCAACAACATCGAGATGGGCCATTTTTAATACTTCCACTCTAGTTTGAAAATCTCTCATGATGATGGACTGCTTTTCAAAACTTTAGAAAGCCACTGCAAGCTTGTGCACAATCTTATCATAATCTTGTAAGGTCTTGTGCCTAAATTTCCAAAATTTCAAAAGTGGTTCTTGAAAACAAGTACCACTGTGGGCTACTACAACTTGCTGCACTATGACTACTCTTTGCATCCTTCCTAACTTATAGAGCTGCCTCATTGTCTTCTCCACCATGGTTGCTCTCTGGCCCATCCTTCCCAGTCTTAAAGCTCTCTCGTAGCTCCTACATCACTGCTCTAGTTTCTTCATTCTCCCTTTTCAGTTCCTCCATCATCTTGCCTTTTTTAATGTTCAGTGTGTTTTATATGTTACAGAGCCTTTTGTAAAGAGACTCCCTCTTCAAGATTCATTTGCATCATTGCGAGTGATGTCCCCATCCATTTTGACTTCTTCAAGCCTATCTCAAAGCTCCTTGATGTGCTTTTTTACTTCTTCTCTTCTATGCCTTTCCATGTCGACCATTTCTTCAACGGACTTAGCTTGCTTTCATTCATGAAAGGCCCTCACTTCTTCCTCCTCACCTTTGCTTTTGCACCCTCCCTGAGCATTTTCTCATGTAGCACTGCCTTTGCTACATCGATGGCAGCTTCCTCTTATAGAAAAGTCATCTTTGGAGAAATCTTCTTATTTGCCTCGAGGAATGCCTAGCGCCTTTTCAATCATGGTTTCAATGATGTTAATCTTCTGACCTTGATAGACTATGTGTCCCTCCTTCACGTTCACCTCCTGTACCAACCTGGTGAAGTTGGTGAGAGAATTTGAACCGGGATTTTGAAGAGTGAGTGAGGAGCTCCCATATGTCATAATTTCAAAATTAGGGGAGGAGAGGCTCTGACATTGTGCTATATAGGGGGAGAAAAGATTATGTAAGGAGATCCCAAACTATGCAAAGGGGGAGGAAAGATTATGTGAGGAGCTTTCAAACTGTGTAGACACATTTTGTAGCTCACTATGTCCAGGGTATCCATTATGAGAGGGGATAGAAGTTGTAGGAAGAGTGCAAGGGAGAAAGGTTGATAGGGATAGAAGACGAAAAAGTGAATGAAGTGGAATGGTGGAGGCTTTAGTTTACAGTAAGGTAGAAAGAAAGAAATGGTGGAGGCTTTAGTTTACAGTAAGGTAGAAAGAAATAGTCGAGAGGGATAGAAGACATTAGGGGAGAAATGGGGTCTCAAAAGGGCCTCTAACTAGTGTTTCCTAATTTCAAGGGATTAGAGAGGGATTTGAGGTGTACCAATGAGAGTGCTCCTTTGTGTAGGGAAATGGTATGTTGAGGTGGAGGGATGGCAAGCATGCAGAGATCCCCTATTGGCTATTCCTCTTACATTGGGGACCACCCAAACCATCCTCCCCCCCCTTAACCCATGCTTGACCACCCTCCCATGTGCACCCACCCTAGCCCCAAATCTCATTTAAGTCTTTGTGGGCCCTTGTGGGCAAATTTCTCTTCTCCTTAGGTGTATTGCAGGTCTTCCCCTTCTTTCTTTGCTCCTCTGCTCTAGTCCAGCTACCCTCTCCCTCCTTTGTAGGACCTTTTGGACAAATTTCTTTTGTCCTTTAGCCTACTGATGTAGGCCTGCCCCCTTTCTCTGCTCTCTTCTCCTCTACTCTAGTCCAACTGCCCTCTCCCTCCATTGTGGGACCTTTTGGACGAATTTCTTTTGTCCTCTAGCCTACTACAGGCCTACCCCCTCTCTCTCTTCTCCTCAACTCTAGTCCAATTGCTCTCTCCCTCCATTTTTTAAAATTTGGGTTGCAGCACCTCCGACTGCTGGTCTTCTCTCCTACTCTTCTCATTGTTTCTATGCCTCCTCTTGCCATATCTCCTCATGCTCTACCTCTGCCTTCTCTTTTCTCTCTGACAAAATATGAAGAGGGGAGAGGAGAAGAGTGGAGATGAGGAGAGAGGGCACATCTAGAGAGCACACCACAAATGACTAATTGTACACTAGATTTAGTTGAAAATGTACAATATATACAAACCCATTTAGGGTTAGGGTTAGGGCATCTAACCCTTTCCTTTATAGCACTCTATTGGATTAGTGCTATGCACATATGATCACATGATGGTGCTATGCACACATGATCACATGATGTTGAGCGTGAACCCTCAACACCTTCCCTCAAGATCAACATCATGAAGTAGGCCTTCCCTCAAGATAATGATTCAAGGAATTGAAGAAGGACTGAGCATTATATTCCATCACACCCCTTTAATGGGAATGTTCTTCCTAACAAAGACCTGGTCGGTGTTTCTAGAAAAACTCTTTACCGAGTGGTTTGGTAAAGATGTTTGCAACATTCTCTTTGCTATCACAATGCTACAGTGTGATGTCACCAAGTAACACTCTTTGTTTGATGAAGTGCTCTCTGACATCAATGTGCTTTGTCCTGGAGGGATATACTAGATTCTTGGCCAATGCTTGAGCCGATTGATTATCACAGTATATTGTTGTTGGATTTGACTCATCAAAGTAATCTATTTTTGACAATAGTCTTCTGAGCTATATAGCCTCACATGCACCTATAGTGAGTGCTCTATATTCTGCTTTAGTCAAAGACAAAGAAACAGTTGGTTGTTTGTTTGACAACCATGATATAGCACCTTGACTAAGGAAAAATGCATATCCCTATGTTGATCTCCTAGTCTCATGATCTCCAACATAGTCACTATCATAGTATCTCATGCAACTGTGGATGACTTCCTCTATATTCTATCCCAAACTATCTTGTACCTCTGATGTATCTCAAGACTCTTTTGGCTGCATTCCAGTGAGACTATTTTGGATTTGCCATAAACTGTGCTAGTGAGCTTACTACATAACAAATATCTGGCCATGTGATAGTCAGATATATAAGAGATCCAATGAGCTACTTGTAGTACCTGTCATTGACTGTAGGCTTTTCTGAATCTTTAGTAAGTTTCAAACTCTGTTCCATGGGAGTGGTTACAATCTTGAAATCTGCCATATGAAACTTTTTCAAGAGATTGTCAACATACTTGAGCTAACTCATGAATGTCTCTCTAGAACTCAATTCCAAGACAATAGTGCATAAGTCCAAGATCTTTCATGTCGAACTCTACAGATAAGTCTTGTTTTAGTTTTCTAATGAAGCTATCCTTGCTTCTAGTCACAATCAGATCATCTACATACAAAAGTGCAATAGTAATGTCTTCCCCTTAAACTTTGTAGTAGAGAGTATGATTTGCATTGGATTTCATGTATCCTAGATCAATAAAATATTTGTCGATTCTACTATACCAACTTCTGGGTGCTTGCTTTAAGCCATAGAGACTCTTTTTGACATGGTAAACCTTATTCTCCTTTCCTGGTTTAACATAACTTATTGGTTGTTGCATATAGACTTCCTAGTCTAGATAACCATTGCGAAATGTATTCTTGACATCGAGCTGATATACATTCCATCTGCTGAGTGTCACTAGTGATATCAAGAACCATATGGAATCCATCTTTGCTACTGGAGCATAAGTCTCATCATAATCCTGACCATATTGTTGTGCAAATACTTTTGCAACTAGTCTGGCTTTGTATCTTTGAATACTTCCATTTGGATTGTACTTCACTTTGTATACCCATTTGTTTGCTATGGCTTTCTTTCCTAGTGGAAGGTCATGGAAGGTCGCATAATTCCCAAGTATTATTCTTATACAAAGCATCCATTTCTTCATTCATAGCAGTTTGCCATTCTAGCTTGTCTACTACATCTTCAAAGTACACTGGCTCTTCTGTAGCCATGATAGTAGTCATAAGAGCATAGTTGGTCATTTCAACCTGAATCGGTTTTCCTTTCTGAGCATATGTCAATGTGGCTAGTGGTCTGCTTTCCCTAGTAGACTATCTAAGAAGTTGTGGCTCTGCCTAGGGTGTTTTTGGAAATTCTTGCTCTTATTCATCAACCTGTTCTGTAGATGACTATGAAGTCAATGCTTCCATATCCTGTGTATGTGAGGTTTTCCATTCTAATTTCTCATCAAAGATCACATCTCTAGAGATAATGACCTTGTGGTTTTGGGATCATACAACTTGTATGCTTTGCTTTCTTGACTGTATCCAATCATGATGCATTTGTGTGACTTTGCATCCAATTTCTTGCGAGATGATTATCATGTATGTGGGCATATGCTATGCAACCAAATATGTGGAGATGCCCAATGTGTGGCTTATGTCTAGTGAATTCTTCATAAGGAGTCATACCTTGTATCGGTTCGGTAGGAAGCTGATTAAGCAAATAGTTTGCAGTGGCTATTGCTTCTGCCCAATACTAATTTGGAAGATGCTTTTCACTAAGCATTGCTCTAGCACTCTTTGCTAAAGTCCCATTCTTCCTTTTAGCTCTTGCATTTTGCTGAGGAGTATCTACACAAGTGAATTGTCTTCAAATACCATGAATTCTACAAAAGTTCATGAATGATGAACATATGTATTCACCTCCTCTATCCGATCTCATGACTTTGATCTTTCTGTCTATATGGTTTTCTACCTTCAAATTTCTCTTTTAGAAAGTAGACCCAACAATATCTATTATAGTCGTCGATGAAAGTCAAGTAGTAAAGTGAACCATTGATGATGTGGGTCTGGGCATAACCCTATACATCTATATGAATCAAATCAAGAATACCTCGTGCATAAGAGGTACTTCTGCCGAATTTGGTTCGCTTTTTTTTGCCAAAAGAGCATGCTTCGCAAACCTTTCCTCATTGCCATATTCTGATTCCTGAGATCTAACAGGTACTTGAAATTGACATGACCATATCTCTTGTGCCATTTTACAGATAGTGGCATATGTTGTGATTGAGTTGACATGGCATGCTTCTCTGGCACTGTAGCTAGCATTTTGTACAAGCATCCTTCCTTGACACCTTTTGCTACTAGCTGACATCTTCTAGATTTGTCTTTGATAGTGCATTCATCTCTGTCGAAGATGACTTTGTAGTTGTGTTCCGTCATTTGACCTACTGTGACAAAAGGTTCTTGTTGAGCTTTGGAACGTAGAGTACATCTTTCACCAATCCTTTCGTACCACTGAAATTGTTCACTGGTAGGGATAACACTTGTCCCTTGAACTAGATTTGGTGTATTATCTGCTATGTAGATGACATTCTTTTGACCTTCTAATGGTTTCATCTTTGTGAACCATTCCTAATGATTTGTCATGTGAGATGATGCACCGCTGTCGATATACCAAGGATCCTATTCCGCTTGGTCAACTTGATAGATGAAATCTTCTTTGGGATTGTAATCAGTGTTTGGGTACACTGTATCAGTCTATTGAATTTCCTCATTTGCAAGAAATATATTCCCATGTTCATTTGCAAAATGACTGTAACTAGAATGTCCACCATGATGATTTCCTCTACCACGGAAATTCCCTTAATTACTGCTGGGGATTGACCACCTTGGTCGTACTGCTTCTTGTAGAGATCTCTTTCATAGTGTCCAAACTTATGACAGTAGTTGCACTAGATGTTTGACATGTTGGTGGAAGCATTCCCTCATCCTTGGAATCTTTCGCGGTTGGAATGATTTTCTCTTTGCTGATTCTATTGTTGCTGAGGATGATGCTAATGCTGATTTTGACTTTGCTGATGATGACCATTTTTTGATATGATCTACTTCTGCCTCTACTTCTGTCAAAAGCTGTGAATGCCTGATCATTAGAATGAACTTTTCGTGCTTGAATGGCTTGTGTCTAGAGTTCTTTACCAAGTAGGATTGACTGGAGCTCTTCTAGTGTTGGAATTTGCCATTGGATGGCAATACTCTAGACTATATTCTCATATCCCTCTCTTAGTCCATTCAGGATGACTTGAACCATTTCTGCTGGTTCATGGTCTCTCCTGCTACTTCAAGTTGATTATTGTAGTCTTTTAACCGGAGTACATAAGCATGACCGGTTTCGCTGCTATTGTGGAAACTCTGGTTGATCTGGTTTCTCAGTGTGAGAATCCTAGATGTGTTCTTGGACTCGTAGAGAGCTACGAGCATATCCCATGCTTCTTTCGATGTCTTGACTGTGTTGAGCTGTCCTAGCATGACATCTTGCACATTTTGCTTAATCAGATGACCAACAACCTCCCACTTAAAGGACAATGTGCCTTTAAGGGAGAACGATACTGAGCATACTATCCAATGTCCATCAATACATGACAATACTCAAACCGCTGACTAGGTAGACTCTTCGTCAGCATATCTGTAGGGTTATCATCTATATGAACCTTGACAAGCTCTATGCGCTTGTCCTTAAGTACCTCCCTGATGAAATGGTACCTGACCTCAATGTGTTTGGTCTTTGCATGAAAGATCGAATTTTGTGCTAGCTGAATAGCTCTCATGGAATCACTACGCAATGTCGGTACACCTGTATGAATCCCCAAATCTCCCAATAGCTGATCAAGCCATATAGCCTCCTTGCAACCCTCTGTGACTGCAACATACTCAGCCTCTGTGGTAGACAAAGCAACACACTTCTGTGCACAAGACATCCACGACACTGCACCACCTGCAAAGGTGAACACATAACCAGAAGTGGATCTTCTACTATCCACATGCCTTGCAAAGTCTGAATCTGTGTACCCAAGTACATGCATGTCTCCTCTACCAAAGTAGATGCACATCTCCTTGGTACCCTAAATAGTAGGTATCATAACATACATAAGACTCCCAACTGCTAATGCATAAGGAACTTTGGCCATCATGGCCCTCTCCTCATCTGATTTGGGACTATTGTGACTCAGTTTCACATACGGAGGCAATGGAGTACTCACTGCCTTCCCCCCCTCCATATTGAAATGTTGCAATACTTTTATAACATACTCCTTCTGTGAAAGCCAAAGGATTTTCCTACTCCAATCATGCATGATGTGATACCAAGAATATGACCTGCAAGTCCCAAATCCTTCATATCAAAGGCCTCATGCAACTTGGCCTTTAATGCATCTAGCTCATAAGTATTCTTGTTAGCCAATATCATATCATCCACATATAGTGCTAGGAGTATCAGGCTATTATCCTTAGCCCTTTTAGTGTAGAGGCAGTGATCAATTTCACTCCTAAAACCTAGAACCGAATGAAAGCATCAAACTTCTGATACCATTCTCTAGGCGCTTGCTTAAGACCATAGAGACTCTTCTTCAGCTTGCACACTAAATGCTCTTTGCCCTTTTCTTCAAAGCCTTCTGGCTGCACCATGTAAATTTCCTCATGTAGATCCCCATGCAAGAAAGCTGTCTTGACATCCATCCGCATAAGCTCCATATCCTCTGCTACCACTAGTCCAAGCATGCATCTAAGTGTGGTCATCTTCAAAACCAGAGAGAATATCTCATCAAAGTCCACACCCTTCTCTTGCTTGAACCCTTTAGCAACCAAATGGGCCTTGTACCTAGGCACATCATCACCTGTGACCATCTTGTAGACCCATTTACATGGCAATGCTTTCTTTCCATGTGGCAAAGAAACCAAGTCCCAAATCTTATTCTTCATAAGTGAACACATCTCTGATTGCATAGCATACTCCCACTTGCATTGATCCTCGTGCATCATAGCCTTTCTGTAGCAAGGAGTCTCCCCGCAATCAGTAAGCATCACATAGTCTACCCCTGGAACAAACCTATCAAGCGGTCTAAACACTCTAGATGATCTTCTCAAGGGCATTTCAGCTTGTTGTCCCACCTACATATCAGCCACATTTGGCAATAGATGATCCATCATCTACCCTTGATTGTATACCTGTGGGAGTACTTGATGGTACCATTTCTTGCACATTTCATGCATGCACAGCTTGCTGTCTATCAACATATGCAAGTGGATTCATGTCTTGGAAAGTGATTCTCCTCATTTCCACATCCCTCATGGGTGCCTTATGCATCTTCTTCTCATAGAAGGCTACATCATGGGTGCGTATGATCTTCTTTGCTTTTGGATCCCAGAGACAATAGCCCATCTCTCCACTTTCACCATAACCCAGAAAGATGCATTTCCTAGACTTGGGATCTAGCTTCTTTCGAAGCTCTTTTGGCACATGTGCATATGCCTCACACCCAAATATACGCAAATGAGAGTAAGAGGGCTTCTTGCCACTCCATACCTCTTTAGGAATACCACCATCCAAACTCTTACTAGGTGATCTATTGATCATGTGCATTGCAGTCTTCATTGCCTCAGCCCAAAAACCACCAAAAAGTCTTGCATTGGAAAGCATGCATTGCAACCTTTCTTGAATGATATGGTTCATCTTTTCTGCAACTAGATATTGCTCTGGAGCATTAAAGCATTCTACTTGACTGATTCTCAACCAAGGCCAGTGATTTTTGAAATACCTGGAACACATCACTCTTTCGAGCTATAGCATAAGCCCACACTTTCCTAGTTGCATCATCAATGGATGTCACATAGTATTCATGCCTGCCTAATGACCGTGTAGGCATGGGACCACATACGTTTGAATGCACTAAATCAAGGTTTTCAAACTATTTCTTTCCCCTTCTTTTATGGGCTGATTTAGTCTGCTTCCCATAGAGACAGTGCTCACAAAATTCAAATTCAGAGAAACTTAAATGCGGTACATAACCCAAACGACATAAGAGTTTCATCCCATTTTGGCTCATATGGCCCAACTGGCAATGCCATAAAGAAGTGCTTGGCTACTCGATTATTGCAACAACATGATCAAACACCCCTAATACATGTAAGGGATACAAAGTCCCACACTTGGCACCCCTGGCCAAAAGTATAGAGCCCTTATGTATTTTCCAACTCCCTGAACCAAAGATGGTCTGAAAACTAGCATCATCTAGCTAACCCGTTGAAATGAGACTCCTGGTTAGCTTAGGCACATGTCTCACATTTTTCAAAATAAATGCAGACCCATTTGCAAAAGAAAACTTGATGTCACCTACTCCCACTATGTCACATGCATAGTCATTTCCAAGATGTACACAACCTGTCTTTCCACTGTCATAAGTGGAGAACCATTCCCTATGGGGAGTAACATGGAATGAAGCACCAGAATCCAAAATCCAATCCTGAGAATACGCATCATTTGAAGTGGTAAGCAACTCTGCAGATAAACTAGACATGAAGAGAGTGTCATTGTCACTATCATGTGTGACTGCATTGATCTCCTCGATCTTCACTTTTCCTTTGTCCTCCCTTGGACTCTCTTCCTTTTGATTTGCACCCCAATTTGCATTCTTTTTCTTATCCTTTTGCTCTCTTTTAAGATTGTAGCAATCCTTTTTCATGTGGCCCTTCTTGCCACAATAGTGACACTCAATGTTCTGTGCCCTAGACTTGCTACGAGACTTCCCTCTTTCTTGAAACTTCCCCCTGGACTGCGATCTACCCCTTTGCACATTTAAGGCTGCATCCTGCTTGTTGCCTTCCATTGACTTCCATCTAATCTCCTCGGCCAACAAGCTACCAACCACATCATCAAAGTTCAATACTCCACCAGGTGCAAAGTTACTGATAGCAGTATGGAAAGTATCCCATGAGGATGGTAATGAGCATAAGAGAAATATTGCCCTCATTTCCGCATTAAAATTCAGCTTTTGAGCTTGAAGCTAACTGAAAATGATATTAAATTCATTCAAGTGCAAAGCTATGGATACTCCCTCCTTCATGTGAAACTCAAACAATCTCTTCATGAGATAGACTTTGTTTGAGGTAGTATCTTTCTCATATGTAGCACACAGCTTTTTCCATAAAGCTTCCATAGTCTTTTTAGTGACTACTATGAAATAAACTATCTCCTCAAGATGAAGTCTAATGGTAGACTTTGCCAATGCATCCAACTCATTCCATTCATCTGTGGACATAGTTGCAAGCTTAGCTACAATCCCTTGCAAGGGTTTTATCTGCTTCTTTTGTATAAGCACATCCCTTATCTGTTCTTTCCACAAAGGAAAGTTTGTCCCATCAACTTTTTAATGCTAAAAAACTCCTTTTCAGGCACGGAAGAGGATGCCATGATGCAAATAAAGCAAAATCCCAAATGCTAGTGCCTGCAAGAGAGAATCACACCAAATACTAGGTGCACCCAAATGTGTATGCCACAATAGAGTGAAATATCACCAAAACTCAAAGCTCAAAGAATCAAGAGATATAGCTGACTCATGTGCATGTACTATGCATCCATATGAGCAAATCTCGCCCAAAAGAAAATGCCAACTACAATGGCAATCCAAAATGGCAATAAGTGCCAAATGGCTCAAGCATAAACACCATCCATGGGCATATGCATCAACAATATATCATCCAAGAGAGCATAACACTATCAGTGCATCAACTACAATGTGTCAAAGCTGTCCCTTAGCATAAAATAGCATCCATAAAAAATAGCATCCCACAAGGCAATCTGGGCCTATCAGCGCATCCAATAAGGATCACAATGCATCCAAATGGCCTATAAATCATCCACTACAACCCAATGCACACCATGAATGAGCGCACATGGCTCAAACTAAAAAACCAGAGTGATCTGCATAAGGTATGCTCAAGAAATCATGGTCCCACAGTAATGACCACTACTGAAAATAGAACCTGAGATGCCTCAAAACATGGGTGCCATTGCATAATTGGACTCAGAAAGACAATTTGCAAATATCTCTCTTTTGTTGGAACTCCAAAATCCCAACCGATGAGTGAGAAATGGGAATCAACACTTATCCACTGCCATGTGGCATAAATCTAAGGTTTCAAAACCTTAGAATGAAAAATGCATAACAGAGAGACGAAATCAAATACACAGAGATCTATAACTCTAAAAATACTCCACCGAATCATGCAAGAACTGATAGGTAGGGGTTTTTAGGCATCTGGAATGCAATGAGATAGACGGTTTTGGAAACTGTGGTCCCAATCACTGGGTCCAACACGCGGACTAAAAAATGTTTGTGGAAACTGAACTATTTGTAAACTCCACTGGAGTGCAAATGATGAGCAACATAGAAGTTTTAGGACCTCTTGAGTCCGCTGGAATTGACAAATCTGCAAATGGTTACTCCAAACTTGAGTTCCAACACCTGGGCAGAAAAACGTTGAAACTGACATAGTGAGTCAGAAATCCAACGAAATGATCCCAAATTCAAGAATGAAGGTGTTTCCAAGCTTGTGAAGTGAAATGGATACCAAAAGCAGGAAATGGTTTCCTCTACAAGTCAATATGGAGTCTCTGTCATCGAACGAAATAGGGAAAAGCTAAAAAAATGACTTTTTCTTTGAAAACACTTAACAGGCTCTCAAAACCACTTTGCAAAACCAAAGTGACTTTTTCAAAGGTTCCTTCAAGGTCTCTGCACACTTGAATGCAAGTAAAATCACCCAAAAAGCTTCCCACAGAGCTTCTCCTTTCTCCCATAGAGCTGCTGAGCTTCCAGGCATTCACGCACGCTCAGCTAGATCACTCAGGCTCTGATACCAGTTGAGAGTTCTCTCAACGGAAGCAGAACAGAAGAGGGAGAGAGACAAACACAGAGCCAGACAAGTTTTTGGTGGGTGCAGAACACCCTAATCTTCTTTTTCATTCATTTATATATGTGTTTGAGTATTGTACATAACCGGGGTAAAGGCACAGTGACCTTTAACCCCCACAGTGATGAGGTGGCAGTGATGACTCAGCTTTGACTAGTCAATTATTGATTGGTCAATTGTTGACTGGTCAATTATTGATTGATGAGGTGGCTAAAATGATTGGGCAGGTGAGGATAAGAGTGCCACATGTCAAATTCTTAACCACACTTCTCTGTGGTGACCCAACCATGGGTTAACATGACCTAGGGTTCAACTAACCAACCTTATCCACTTTGTAACCAAGGTTACGAGACCTGAGTTAACTTGACCCAAGCTTATCCTTGATTAACCAGGATTATGGTACCCAGGTTAACTTCACTAGAGGTGAGGTTTCTAGATAAGGGGGGTGCCACATGTGGAGTGGCTATCTACCATGTGTGGGATGATGCTTTATCAAAATCTTTTGGAGATGTCGATTCCATCAGAGGGGTTTTGGCGATCTATGAGGCATCGTGTGGAGCAGCCGTGCATGGGAGCTTGGAGGGCATCAAGGTCTACCCTTGTAGAGTTATGTAGAAGTCATTGGGAGTGGCACTATGGAGTAGCCCATGGCATTGAATGGAGAGTTGCAAGGATGGGTTGCAAGGAGAGTTGGAGCAGCCGTTGAAGCTTCAGGTGGTGAGGCTTTGAAGACTGCGCATTGCGAGGGCGTGGAATAGCAAGGTGGTGCTAGAGGCAACTCTAGAGGAGCAAGAGATGGAGCCTTGCTTGTTGGTATGGCAACAATAGGTAGACGCTGCAGATCGGGCTCTTGGACTTTAGCAGAATATGGAGAGGTGCTCGTGAGCAAGGAGCTTTTAAATTAGAGCTCACAAACCATATATGGAGCAATCAGTCATTGGAGAGGTGAGTGTTGGCACCTTTGGAGCCTTGCTTGAAGGCTTCATTGCTAGCTAAGTGTAAGGAAGGATGTCACTGGAGAGGCTATACCTTAATAGTTGCGCTTTGTTGGAGAGGCTAAGGAGACCTCAAACTAGAGGTGAGTCACGGCTATGCTGGAGCACCCACCAGTCGCTTGGAGCCATGCTGGAGGCTATGGCTTTGCTATGCTTGGAGATCAGGAGGACCTTTGGAGTGCCCGAGTTATTGGCTAGGGCTTTAGAGAGGGTTGGAGCTCGTTGTTGTTGAGGCCATTTGCTACAAGTCCGTCGTTGGCATGAAGGCGGTCAAGGAGAGCTCTAAACGGTAGAACCAGGAAACTTGAAGTCATTGGAGCATGTAGATGGATACAGAAGTTGTTGGAGTCATGTAGCAACCCATACTAGAAGAAGAAGTGCTAGTGCAGCTTGTGTTGGAGAAGTAGCCAACAAGCTAAAGTTCTCTTCTTGAAACTAGACTCTCACACCTCTCTCTTTCTTAATGTAAGAGCATTAACCACTCTCTCTCTCTCTCTCTCTCTTTGTCTCTCTCTCTCAAATCTCTGAGCATAGATCTCTCATGAATCTTTCAAGCTCGAAGAATGTTATATCTCACAAACACTCAAGAAGTGAAGAAGAAATACTCTCTCTCACACACACAATATGTCTCTCAAAGAAGGAAACCTTTCAATCTCACACGGATGGAAATATCTCTCAAATGGATGAAATTTTCTCTATCACTCTACAGAATTGAAAGGATGGAAACACTCGATCTCTCTCGATCTCTCTTGCAAGAAGGATGGTGCCTCAGTGGAAGGCAGAACCATGCTTTGATACCATGACAAAATATGAACAGGGGAGAGGAGAAGAGTGGATATGAGGAGAGAGGGCATAGTTAGAGAGCACAACACAAATGACTAACTGTAAACTAGATTTAGTTGAAAATGTAGAATATATACAAACCCATTTAGGGTTAGGGTTAGGGCATCTAACCCTTTCCTTTATAGCACTCTATTGGGTTAGTGCTATGCACATATGATCACATGATAGTGCTATGCACACATGATGTTGAGCATGAACTCTCAACACTCTTTTGATCTGCCCTCTCTTTCTCTATGGCCTCTTACTCAGCTCTCTCCTACAAGTTCTCTTTCCCTTCTATAGCCGCTTTTCCTTCTGGTACAGGTGCTCTTTTCTCTCCTACAGGGACTTTTTCCTTCTACTACAACAACTGTTTGCCCTCCCATAGGTACTTTCTCCCTCTTGCTTTTTCCTCTCATATAGGATGCAATTGCTCTTTCCCCTCCTATAGTTATTTTTTTCCGAACATGCATGGTTTGGATCACAGTGACACAAGATGGCAATGCTGTGAGCTCTAGTGTGTTCTGGAGGCATGGTCATGAAGAAAGTGACACAAGTTAGCAATATTGTGAGATCCAGTGTGTTGTAGAGGCATGGTCAAGAACAAAGTGACCAAAGTGACCAAAGCTGGCAATATTGTGAGCTCTAGTGTGTTCTAGAGGCATGGTCAAGAAGAAAGTGATAGAAGTTGACAATATTGTGAGCTCTAGAGTGTTGTGTTTTAGAACACAAAAAATGCATTGGATGACTTGAACTTATAGTTTGACTAACTAGATAGTCATGAAAGGTTTTGCCAAGGGTCCACATAAGCTTCTCAAGAGGAAGGATGTATTTCTATGTACCTTCCTTGCCTATCTTCTTTACAAGTGTGGGTGTCAAGAGCTTATTTTAACATAGGAGTGGGAAGTAGTGAAATTGTTGATATAACTGACAATGGACTCTCTTTAAGTTATCTGCAAGAATACCTTTTAGTCATGGATAAAAGAATGTATAGTCCTTCAACTTTACATGAAATGGTGAAATGGTAGGCAAGAATCTAGAGAATTGCATGAAAAACGTCCATTTTATCCCTCATGCAACATTAAACAATGTGTTTGATGAGTACAAGCTGTTCGTAAATTGTAGATCGGGCATTTTGGCCTTTGCATAAGTTTTCTTCATGGCTTGGAGGACATTAAAAACATAAATGCATTTTATTTTGATGGTTTTACTGTGTGGTTTAGTGTCTTAAGTTTTCAAGTAAAATGTATAAAGTTTCATGCCTAAAGTTTTCATGTCTAAAGTTTATAGTTTATACCTATTTGCCTTGCTTGCATCATGCAAAGGTCAATAAACATTGGAAGAAAGGAAAAGTTTTAGAGAATAATCATGATTCAAGGAGACAATGCTATGATGGTAAGAATCCCATGTATTGCTTCCTATTTTATGGTCTTTTAATATAATGTGCTTTGTTAGGTCTGCTAATGTAATGGTTGTTGAATTGATGCAGAAGGCATTTGAGATTAAGGAGTTATCTCCTCGACATGCCAACTTTCATAGCACATTTGGTTGAAATCACTCATTGGTGCACTATATTAGTCGAGCAGGAGGATACTGTGACGCCAAAAATTGATATTTTTTATTTGGCATTGGTATTGTTTTCTTCTATGTTTGATAAGAGTTTGAGTATCAAGTGATAGCCTAGCGGCTCTCACTTATTTCTATTTTCTAATATATTGTATGGGATTGAGAGGATGAGTGGAATGGATCATTGAAAATACCATAGGTATGAATTATAAATACCTTGGTATGGGGTGAGAGTTATTTGTGTATGGGATATTATGGGGTTTTTAGAAAAAGGAAGAGTGAGTCATATAAAGAGGTGGACTCATGTCCATGTGTTCCAATAATATAAGAGCGATCACATGCCAAGCATGTGGAAGGCATGTGGAGGAGTGTGGAGTCAAGAGGAATACTTTTAGAATTCCTATGTGGAATAAGGACGATGTGGACATATGGAAAAGAGAGAATCCCTATGGGCTCCATGTGGGGAGACCTTTGACTTTCTCAATATTTTAAGAGTCTTGAGAGTCTTCACATGGCAAGAGTAGCCAAAAAGGACATGGATGGTGACATACGGGCTTATGTGATTGATGGGGAAAAGATTTTACAGGCAGCAATTGTAAATGGGTGAAGAAGGGTGACAAAATCTCTATAAAAGGAGCCCTCCTCTCCCTTGATCATCATCTCTCCACCATTAGGCCTCATGTTGCTGTAGCTCTAGTCTCCTCAAGACTCTTCCATGAGCCTTCTCTCCCTCTTGTAGATATTCTCTTATGTAGACACTTGAGTCCATCTCTCTCTAGTTCATTCTCTCTCTATGAGTAGTCTTGGAGATTTCACTCTCTTGTATGTATGAAACCTCTTCTTCTCCCTTGTGTTTGTAGTATTTTGAGTTGCATTGGAGTGGATTCTCACTCTATTGACAATGAAGATCACTTCGTATTCCCTCTCTTGAGTCTCTCTTCCCTTTTCTTTCTTTCAAAGCCTTAAAAGTTCTTTCTATTTGGCCGCTCATTGCACACACATGGTCCATCCATTTCTCGAGCCACCAAGGGAGTTGCTTACTTTCTTTTAGCAAAATCTATGAGTGGTGGATAGTTGATGAAGGTGGATTCTTGAGGGAGCATCTTGCTCAGGAAAAATTAGCATGGTGGAGGGCAGTTTTCATGATAGTTTGACCCCCTATTAGTGTTTTGCTCATAACTTTCCACTCGTTAGTTTGATTTCGATGAGACTCATATCAGTGCGAAGCTCTCTTCAAGACGCATGTCTATATGTGATTAGATTTGGATCAAATTGTCGAGATATCGAGCTCCACTCGCGATATGCCAGGGTGACTGTTGTGCATTTATGTCACCGACTTGTTAGCTGGAGATGTAGTTACGAATAATAGCTGGATGAAAGCTATCCTTATCTACACTAGTTCGTGGCTCAGTTAGTATGCCACCTTAGTTAGTTGAGTTTGGTTTGAGACCCACATATAGGGTTCTTCTATTTCTTTGTACTAGAGTTCTTTTGGCTTTCACAACTAAGAAGAGGAAAACTGTTTTCAGCCTCCACCTTTGTGTGTATTCCCCCATTGTGATTGTGAGAAAGCCTCAAGTGAGACTCCTTCCCTCTCTCCCACAATCTTCACATGGTATCAGAGCCTTGTTCGTGGTAAGGAGCTCAAGAAAGCAAGCCAAGTTCGTGGTGTCCTGGTAAGAGGACCAGTGTTGCTTTCCTATTTCGAGTTTGGGAGCAAATCTCTGTAGGTAGCACAGCCAGAAGTGCAGGAGTGCACTGTTTCAGATTGAGACGCCCTTCGCGGTGTGGCGAGAGCGCAGTATATGCTGCGGTCAGTGACTTTATTTTTCTGATTTGAGGCCGTTTCGGGGCCCGTTTTGAAGGCGGAAGTTCTTCGCAGGCACTCAGAAAAAGGCCCTGTTTTTTGCTATGCGACCACTGCGCGGCTAGTCGGTGGAAAGGTGCCGCAGAAATTGCATCGTATGCCTGTGTGCAGAGATATTGGGAGTTGCAGATTCATGCTTGTTGCCTGTTGATGCAAAATCGTCACTAGGAAGTGACTGTGTGGTGAAATACCACTTTCGTCAGTTTTGTAGTTCTGCCCGTGTGAGGCAAAAGCTGTGTTTTTTGCAGTGACAGAATATTTTGCAGTGTTCTGTAATGGCATCTGATTCTCTTTCACAGATTGTCACTGAAAAGCTTGACAAGAACAACTTCCAGGCATGGAAGTTTAGAATGACGAATTTCTTGATGGGAAAAGGCTATTGGGAGTTCATTATAGGAAATGAAGAAGAACTTGTTCTTCCTAATGTTCCCAGTCAACAGGAAATGCAGGCATTCAAAGGATGGCATGAGAGAGCCAGGAAAGTTATGTACTGGCTGTCTATCAGTATTTCGGACTCCATGATTGTGCATATTCAGGATGCAAATACGCCAAAGGACGCATGGGATACTTTGGCAAAAATGTATAGCACAAATATGCAAGCCAGGAAAATGCAACTCAAACAGGAATTGCACAATGTGCAGAGAGAAAATTTGAGCATAAATGACTACCACATGAAAGTGAAGAAAATTGCAGATGCACTTGCTTCCATTGGGTCGCCAGTGGATGATGATGATTTGGTTTCTGTGACCTTGAATGGTCTAGGAAAGGATTATGCACAGTTCCGGACATCCATTGCCGTCCGTGAAAAATTTCCTGATTTTGAGGAGCTGATTGCTCTTCTAATTTCTGAAGAGCAGAGAAATGGGGGTGCATCTTCTTCAGCAGGAACTTCAAAAGAAACTGTCTTCTACTCAAATGCTGGCAGAGGTAGAGGCAGAGGTAGAGGAGGCCGATCTGCAGGCCGTGGTAGAAATTAGAATATGCAGCAAACGCAAGAAAACCAGTCCTATGCAGGAGGACGTGGTAACTCTAGAGGCAGGGGGAGCCAAAGAGGCCGTGGTGGATGGCAGAGAAGCCAAAATGCAAACAGCAATGTTGAATGCTACTATTGTGGCAAAATGGGTCATATGGCTAAGGACTGCTACAAAAAGCAGAATGACATTATGAATGGAAAATTGCAGCAAGGCAATTATGCATCTTCTAGCAGGCAGGGTGATGACAGAAATGAGCATCTATTTATGGTGCAGCATATGACCAATTCTATGACAAGTGCAGAAGAACAAAATGATGTGTGGTATGTTGACTCAGGTGCGTCAAACCACATGACAGGTCATGCAGAATGGATGCAAGATGCAAGGAAAATGGAAAAGCCAGGATTTGTGGAGACTGGTGATGATATTGCACATCCTATTGTGCAGATTGGCAAAATTCCTTTGTCTATGCAGGATGGGAAAAAGAAATACTTGTCTGATGTATTTCATGTCCCGAACATCACCAAGAACTTGGTTTCTGTTGGTCAGATGGTTGACAGGGCTTGCAGGTCAGATTTAATCCTCATGGATGCTTTGTTGAGGATATGAAAAATAATGGTCGCTTGATAGCAAAAGGAAAGAAGAAGGGCAGGATGTTTACGTTGGATGCGGACATGCCTGAATTGAGTGCAGCAATGTTTGCACATGGGACCGGTGTAGTTGCAGATATTGATATCTGGCACAAACGCATTGGTCATGTTAATATACAGCGACTTAAATCAATGCAAGCCCAAAATATTGTTGCAGGATTGCCTAAATTCAAGGTTGCAGAAATGCACAAGGTTTGTAAAGCCTGTCAATTTGGGAAACAGGTAAGGAAACCTTTTCCTAGGCATGTTCAAGAGAGTAAAAAGACATTGGAATTAATCCACTCTGATGTGTGGACTACAAAAGCTGCATCTATTGGAGGCTGTCACTATTTTGTCACATTTATTGATGACTTTAGCAGAAAACTGTGGGTGTATTTTATGAAAAAGAAAAGTGAAGTGTTTGGGCACTTCAAAGCTTTCAAAGCTATGGTTGAAAAAGAAACAGCCCTGCAAATAAAATGCCTAAGGTCAGATGGAGGGGGAGAGTACCTCTCAAATGAGTTTGCAAGGTTCTTGCAGGAGCATGGTATAAAGGAGCAATATTCATGCAGCCATACCCCACAGCAAAATGGAATTGCAGAAAGAAAAAACAGGCATATTGGAGAGGTATCTCGGGCTATGCTAAATGAAAAAGATCTACCAGATTATTATTGGGCTGAAGCAGTTGCTACAGCAGTCTATATAATGAACAGGACTCCCACTGCAGCAATACATGGCATGACGCCAGAGGAGATGTATACTGGTAGGAAACCAGATATTTCTCATCTGAAGATTTTTGGTTGCATTGCCTATGTCCATGTGCTAGATGAGTTGAGGTCCAAGTTGGATCCAAAAGCTGAGAAGTGCATCTTTATTGGTTATTCTCTGCAGCAGAAAGGGTATAGATGCTATAACCCTTCTACACGTAAGTTCACAGTGAGCAGAGATGTTGTTTTTGATGAGATGAGCAGCTGGTATAAACCAGTAAATCTGATGATTGATGTAGATGCACAAAATGGTAATGCTACACAGAATGCACAGCAGCAATCACAAAATATCAGTGGACCTGGAGTGTCCTCTACCAGTGGTTCACATACTTCACCATGGACAGGCAGATTGAGATCAGGAGAATCCCCTCAAAGCAATGCAGAGAGTGGTACGCAGGTATCACGAAAAGGAAAAGAGAAGGTAGATCAGCCCATGTTTGATGTGAATGCAGGTCACTCTTGTGTGGATGGTGAATCCAGTGGCTCAGAACAGAGCATTGATGATGAGTTGGGTATTCCTTTTGTTGTTACACCTGGAGTAAGGAAGACCAGGGATGTTTTGAGAGCACCTGGAAGTGAGCCTATTTTGCGCAGGTCTACCAGGGTTAGGTATCCTATGGATAGGCTGAAATATGATGGATTTACAGCCATCCACTATGCCTATATGGTCAAAGTGATACAGGAACCAGAACCCACTTCTTTTGAGCAAGCCATGGGAAATGAAAAATGGGAGAAAGCCATGGATGAAGAAATGGATGCCTTGGATGCTAATGCTACATGGGAATTGGTGCCTTTGCCTAAAGGCAAGAATGTAATTGGTTGTAAGTGGGTTTATAAGATCAAGCACAATGCAGATGGTTCTGTGAATAGATACAAGGCAAGATTAGTTGTCAAGGGGTATGCACAGACATATGGCATTGATTATGAAGAAACTTTTAGCCCGATTGCAAGGATGGCAACCGTAAGAGCAGCCATTGCTATGGCTGCATCAAAGGGATGGTCTCTACATCAGATGGATGTAAAGAATGCCTTCTTGCATGGTGATTTGCAAGAAGAGGTCTTTATGGAGTAGCCAGTAGGTTATGTTCATGCTATTCATCCTGAGTTTGTTTGCACGTTGAAGAAAGCCTTGTATGGCTTGAAGCAAGCACCTAGAGCATGGTCTGACAAGATAGGACAGTATCTTGTCACTATTGGCTTTTAGATTTCCAAGGCAGATTTCTCACTTTATGTGAGAAAAACAGAGAAAGGGATTATGCTGCTAGTCATTTATGTTGATGATTTGATCATCACAGGTGATAGTGATGAAGATATCCTTCATGTGAAAATGCTATTGAGGCAGAAGTTTGAGATGAAGGATTTGGGAGAGCTACGTTATTTCTTGGGCATTGAGGTGATTAGATCACCAAGTGGGATACAGCTCTTGCAGAGGCAGTATGGATTGGACATGCTGTCCAAATATGGGATGACAGGCTGTAAGCCTATTTCAGTTCCTTTGGAGCAAAATGTGAAGCTGAGCGCAGATGCAGGTGAGCCTCTGGAGGACCCTACTATGTACAGACGCATAGTAGGAAGTTTGATTTACATGACTATTACCAGGCCAGATTTGAGCTATGCTGTTGGGTTGGTAAGTCAGTTTATGCAGGCTCCAAGGAAACCGCATTTGGATGCGGCTAGACGCATACTCAGGTATGTGAAGTCCACATTGCAGTATGGACTATTTTATGAGGCTGGGGTTTAGATACAGTTGCATGGATACACTGATGCTGATTGGGCTGGTAGCATTTCAGATAGACGATCTACCAGTGGATATGTGTTCTCTTTTGGGAGTGCTGCAGTCACTTGGAGCAGCAAGAAACAGCCTACAGTTGCCTTGTCGAGCACAGAGGCTGAGTACAGGGGTGCAGCAATGGCTGCATGTGAGGTAGCTTGGTTGCATAAGCTACTCTATGATATGCATCGGTCTACAGATGGGCCGGTTGTCATTTATTGTGACAACATGAGCAGTATACATTTGGCAAAGAACCCAGTCTTTCATGCTAGAACAAAGCACATTGAGGTGCATTATCACTATGTGCGGGAGAAGGTTTTACTAGGTCTTATTGATCTAGTTTATGTCAGCACAGAGGATCAGGTAGCTGACATATTCACGAAAGCATTGGGCGCAGAGAAGCTGCGCAAGTTCAGAGACCTGCTTGGTGTGCAGGAATTGGGATTGAGCTCGAGGGGGAGTGTTGAGATATCGAGCTCCACTCGCGATATGCCAGGGTGACTGTTGTGCATTTATGTCACCGACTTGTTAGCTGGAGATGCGGTTGGTACACTGCCCATGAATAATAGCTGGATGACAGCTATCCTTATCTACACTAGTTCGTGGCTCAGTTAGTATGCCACCTTAGTTAGTTGAGTTTGGTTTGAGACCCACATATAGGGTTCTTCTATTTCTTTGTACTAGAGTTCTTTTGGCTTTCACAACTAAGAAGAGGAAAACTGTTTTTAGCCTCCACCTTTGTGTGTATTCCCCCATTGTGATTGTGAGAAAGCCTCAAGTGAGACTCCTTCCCTCTCTCCCACAATCTTCACACAAATATCACTACAAAAAGTTATGAGTCTCTTTGTTTGACAGTCTGTTTTTATGACAGTTTTTACGCCCGTCTAGGAAACCGCCCGTAGCTGTCTAGCAGCTTATTTTTTTCTTATGAAACTTATATCATGCGAAGCTCTCTTCAAGACATGTCTCTATGTGATTAGACCTTGAATCAAACACTATTGTAAAAAGTTATGAGTCTCGGTATCTGACAGTTTGTTTTCATGATAGTTTTTACCCCCGTCTAGGAAACTACCCACAACTTTCTGGCCACTTCTCTATTTCTTACAAAACATATATCAGTGCGAAGCCCATCTGAAGGCGCATCTCTATTGGCTTGCTAAGATTATGGCCTCTGCTGATCCTTTCCTTCTCCCTATGCTTGAGTATAACATCACTTGGGATGTTACCATCTTCATTCTCATATGAGGAAAGTATGGTGTGGTATCTTGGCATAAAAGCTTCTTTTTAATGTCCCTTTCTTAATGATAAATATCTTTGTCACTCAGTTCAAAAGCAGTAGGAAGTGAAGAGGTGTGTGAAGTTTATTACCCCCAACTTCATGTCATATCTTTTTGGTGGAGACATCGAGTACGTTTGGTATTGGATTCATCCCACCTTACTAAATGGTCTCCGGTGTACTTGATTGCATGTTATGCCTAGTATAGGCAAGTGTTTTCTGATGTGATGCCTAGAAGAACTCTATTAGAAGAGATTGCAGACCGTTTAAGAGAACTAGAAGATTGTGAAGGTGATGCTCAAGCTATTCGCATGGTCATTATGATCATATCCTTTATGTTTGCACTCTTGAATATGTTGGTGAATAGAGAATGCCAGCAGCAAGCACAATGATAGACTGGGGGTTGTTTCATGCACTAGTAGCTTGGTGTGAAGAAGAGTTGAGTCTTTGGGTAGTTTTTGACTATAATAATGGAGTGGTGATTCTCAATGCTTTCAACTTCTTTTGCTATGAAAATGATGAAGAGTACAATATCTTGAAGCTGTTATGTGCACTTCCAATTGTGAGAAGGGCGATTCTTGAATGCATGTATACACAATGTTTTCATGGTGCTGGTTGGTCACTTATTTTTGAAGATTTTGTTGAGGATCACATTGTGGAGGGTTTTCAACAAGTGGTTATGCATAATAAGTTGGTCTTGGTATACTAAGGCTTTGTGGGATCTTGTTTGGATCTTATTTGTGATATTAGTTGGATCTTGGTGTTTCCTTTTTGTGTTTCATCATGGTGAAGATTCCAGTGTTTTGAGGGACCCAAGGGGAAGACCCAGAGTCTTATATTCGGGATTTTGTTCGAGGATGCCGGCTTTCTGGATGGTCCATGAAGGATCGGACGGAGATTTTGCCTAATTTTCTTAAAGGTGTAGCCTTGAGTTGGCATGAGGCCTTGTCAGACTCTACCAAGGAGGACTGGGACCAAGTGGTGGTAGCAATGAAGTAGAGATTTGGGGTAGTGGAGTCACCAAATGCTTTGATGTTGTAGTTGGACCGGTTCTATCAAGGAGAGGGTGAGATGGTCTTTGCATTGGCAATCCGATATGAAATTTTATAGACAAAGTATGAAAGGGCAGCTTTGCAAGCTGTGGCATCTGCATCATCGGCCCCTCAAAGTCTCTCAGGGATGGAGCACTTAAAGATGAGCAAATTTGTTATGGCTTTGGAGCCTTGTCTTTGCTCAAAAGTAATGAGTAAAGATCCAATAACATACATGGAGGCACTTCTCATTGCGACCAAGAAAGAAGCTTCTCTAAAGATTGAATCCTCTTTTGTGTCTTCAACAGCTTCAACTCCTAAGGTGGAGGTAATGGGCACTCCTTTGAGTTAGATCATAATATCTCCCAATTTATGGAAGACTTTGCTGATTTGAAATTGCATTTGGTTAGTTCACGACAACCTAGAGCACCAAAGAGTGAGGATAGGCCTTGAGATAAGAGTGGGGTCACTTGCTATGAATGTAATGAAAAAGGTCACTATTGTCTCGAGTGTCCTAGATTGGCATGGTAAAGCAAAAGAAGAAGTAGATGAGGAACATCAGGAAGAGGAACACCGTAGTAAGAAAAAGAAGGCATCTAGAAGGAGAATTAGTTAGTCAGACTTTCCTTTAGGACAAGGCATTGGAAGCTATGACTTGTTGTCTGACCTTAAAGAAAAGGAAGCTCATATCACCTTTGGTCAATTACTTGCTTTGTCTCCAAAACTACGGAAAGAATGGGGAAAGCTAGCAACAAGGACAAGAGTGTCAAAGAAGAAAAAGAAGAAAAGTGCCATTCCTATTGTTCAAAAGGTAGATATAGATGTTGGTGATGATGTACCTGTGGTTGATGTGATCATTAATGGCCAAGTGATTTCTAATGTGTACATTGATGGAGGTGCATCGATTAATGTCATGAGTGAGAAGACCATGATAGATGCTGATTTAAAATACTCTAGTACTACCTCTCTTTATCGCATCAAATTTGATGACAACACTAGGGTAAAGACCTTGGGAGTTGTGAAGATCTAGAAGTGGATGTATGTGGAATTTCTGTGCCGACTACTTTTCAGGTGATCCCTACTAAGCCAGATGCACATGCCTATTCATTGATTTTGGGAAGGCCTTGGCTACGCAAGGTGAAGGCTATTCAAAAGTGGGATACTGGAGAATTGATTTTGCAGGGAAATGATAAAAGGGTGCACTACAACATCAAAAGGTGCAAAAAGGAAGTTGTCAAGGAGGAGCCTTCAACATCACACAGTTAGAGCTTTGACTTAATCGATGAAGAAGAAGAGATAGGGTGTAGCTCCGAGGAGTCCAGCTCAGAGAGTGAGGTGGAAGGAGTGGCCTTTGGTCTTTGTCTTGGTGCTGATCGGGATGAGTCAGGAAGGAACAAGGTGGTGGTGCAAGAAGATCCTGTAGAGACACTTCATGTGGAGGATGTGGAGCACACTAAACGACGCCAACACAATGAAGAGCTTCTTGGTGATTCTCTATTAGGTAGTGAGAAGCTCCAGTACTTGGATATGTTAGATGATTTTCCATGTCTCTTTGCAACAAGCTATTCACAGGTTTGACCAGTCTCTCTTGTGGAGCACAAGATTGAGTTGAAGGCAAAAAGCAAGCTAGGGAAGTAGCAAGCTAAGGGTGCCCACTTTTTGTTCACTCCCCAATCCTTAGGAGGTGGAAAAACAAGCTTTTTAGCACACAAAAATGCAAATCTCACCTACTTCCCTATGGATCTAGTCTTTGAAGTCTTCAGAACAACATCACACATGCTATTCTGCACACAATGGTATAGTCTGATCGAAAATTCAATGCACACACAAAAAATTTCTTTGTGTCACACGGCATGGTTCCAGGGCGATCACACCTTTGTCACGAACAGAGAGTGTCATATTAAATTCTAAATTTTTCACTCATTTTAGATCAAATGTTATTGAAACTTTGTAGGTAGTCTCTTTACATTATGTAGAGCTTAACTTGATTTATTGGTAATTATTTGAATGGCTTATCTAATTATAAATAATTATTTATAATAAATAAAGTCATAAAATACATGCATTTTAGTAGCACATCACATTTTTTTAGTATTTTGAATAATTAAGCAAATCCAATTCGGTGGAAGGTTAGTAGCACATAAGGGTGTGTGGTTCAATCATCAAATCCCAAATCCAACGGTTAGATTTAGGAAGATTGAAGTTTAATTTTTACTTTTACTCCTTAGAGGATCAATAAATAATATTAAAAATAAATCTAGTAATTCTCAAACATGACAAAACGTTTCAAAAATGTCAATATTTTTAGTTCTCTGCATGATGAATAAGAGGAAAAAATTTTGGTTAAATTTGAGTAGGGAAACGTACAATATGGCCTCCAAGAGTGAAATCTCCCTTTTGTGGGGGAAAAAGGGCCACACAAGCCTAATACAAAGACAAGGTAGGCTTGGTATTAGGCTTGGTGAGGTAGGCTAGGAGCATCACCGACCCTAGTGGCAAGCCTTTGGAGTGTGCATGCTGCCCATGTGGAAGGCTGAGTCATCTATTTTTGCCTTGCCACCATGCCACGTTGTTAGACACGTTGTTAGACCGCATGGTGCCATGTCATCAAGGAGATGTGACATCACTCCTTGCCATGTCACCTTAGATTGCCACACGTGCTGCCACATCAGCCACATGTGCCATCTCATCATTCCACATCATAGGAACTCTTGGAGCCATGTCATCACACCTTGCCACCTTGGCATACCTCGTCAACATTGCCACCACCAATCCCTCCACCTCAATTTGCAATGTCAATCTACCACCTCATGAATGCCAACTCATCATGCCACATCACATTTCCACATCATGGAAGAGACTCATATATTCCACACCATATTGCCACATCATCACCATGCATGGTGCCACATCAGCCACATGTATACACATCATGATGATGGTGAGCCACATCATCAACATGCATGGTAAGTTATACATGCATGTGATTTGAGTGCGTGAGGCATAGAATACCACGATTGAGGTTTATGACCATGATCTGCATGTAAGTTAAACATGCATGTGATTTGAGTGCATGAGGCATAGAATACCACGATCGAGGTATTTGGAAGTGGCAAAATAATCAAATTGTCATGGTTTATGACCACGATCGAGGTATTTGGAGGTATCCAAAAGTGGCAAAATAATCAAATTGTCATGGTTTATGACCACGATCGAGGTATTTGGAGATATTTGGAAGTGGCAAAATAATCAAATTATCATGGTTTATCACATAGGTTATTCTCAAATTGCATTAACGAAAATATATTAATCAAGATATGCACATATGTTATGTGAATATTAAACTGAAATAAAATCAAACGATGTAAATATCCAAAATTAACATTGGATTCCATGTATATATAATATGATTAAAATCAACTTATTTGAGTAGACCACAAAAATTAGTTTCAAACAAAATCAAACGGAATTTTAGTAGCCAATTATTTTCAATCTTAGCACCTTCTCCACCAATAATAATCAAGAGCAATCTAGTGGATGAGTTCAGGCTCTCTATAAGACACCACGTTTTGGTTCATTTCACCCATTCTTAGCCATTCTTGCCTCCCCATCACTTTGTCACACCTTCCATCCTACTTTCATTGAGAATAAGTTCTCAAAGCCATAGAGCTAGTAGACGTGAAAGATGTAGGAACCCCCCCCAAAATCTCATTAACGAGGAGCGCAAGCAGAAGCCTCGCGAGCGCAAGAGAGCCTCTAGAGCTAGAGCTCACACTGCCACCACCGATCCACCTCACCTCTACATCCCACCTCCACCTCCACCCCCACCCCCACCCCCACCCCCACCTCCATTGTCCCCCCCTCCACATCCTCATCCGCTCCCCTACCTCCAGCCTTCGCCCTTCCCCTAGCCACCTACATTTTGCCCTCCACCTCTACCTCTTCCCCCTCCACCCTCCCCCCTCCCCCTCCCGTTTCCCCCCTTCCCCTTGGCGCCTCCCTTCCCCCCTCCACCCTACCATCTTCCATTGATTCGCCAGCTTTTTTTAGTGACCTTACGCCAGCTTCATAGTCTACTCTTCTCATGTCCCTGATTGATCACCTTGACTTGGTAGAGTGTAGGAGGCTTGCTGGTCTTGGTGCACGTAGAGATAGGGTTGTATGTAGCGAGGTCCTTAGTAGTGTTCGACGTTCCTATGCTTCTATTAAGCATAGGAACTCCATTGATGCCTTGGTAGCACGTCATGCTATTGTGGCTGCCATTAGTAGACCTCATATGATAGGCCATGTGCATACCGCTTCACGTCTTCTTCAGATTGCACCACGCACATTGCAAGCAGGCATGATTAGGAAGCTGAGTCTAGAGGATAATGAGACTGATGCTCTTTGGGCTTCGAGTGGCCGTGCACCTCGCAGCGATCAATTGTTGGATGATTTCACTAGGTCCTTCATACAACAGTTTTGGGAGGAGCATTGCAGAGCATCCTCGGTGTTCAAGAAGGCATTGCGGAAGAGGGTGTCACGCGGTGTGTACATTGAGCATGGTGCATGTTTTTTGGAGTGTACCCAGAGTGAGTTGTATACTTAGTTTGTAGAGGCACACCCGGAGTTCAGGATTGGGCAGAGGTCATTTGAGCGATGCAGGCCATGGTTTGTGCGATGCTCTCAGGAGCGTGACACGTGCTGTTGTTGATACCATGTGGATTTTGGATTGATGTATGACGTATTCTGTTCCCTTGATGGTCATAGGGGAGTGGTTCCTACTAGCCCTCGTGACTTCATTCATTCCATATTGTGTACGCGAGATCGCGATGCTTTATTCCACTCCCTTGATTGTGTGGAAGGTAGGTGTACTTTGTGTGGTGACTTTGTTAGAGTGCCACGAGTTGGACTAGATACTTGTGACATGAAGATGGTTCGTTGGCAGCACTTTAAGTACAGTACCCTGACATTAGATGGTGGTGCATAGTCAAGGAGGTTGCAGCTTGTGGGGAAGGAGACACCACGTGTTGTATTCATTGATAGTTTTTAAGGAAAGTTGTACTACTACATACACCACTCACACAGTGCAAAGTGGGAGGATCATCAGTTTCGTGCATGTTTAAGGACATTTCCTATAGGGGTGGTTGTCTCAGTGGTGGACTTTGCGGAGAATTATACCTTTGCACCACAGCATGAGATCTAATCGGAGTATTATTTTTCTGAACATGTGATGTGTGATTGAGTTATTGGTTTTTTTATGGCCTCATTATATTGAATTATTTCAATAGTCATATTTTTTTTCAATGCCATATTGCAGGTTGCTATATTTGTGCACATTAGCTATCATCATGCACAGGCTCATGTGGATGGCATTGATAGCACCATGGACTCACGCGTCATTATGCGAGAGTATCACTTCTACATTAGTGATGATCAATTGCATGATGCCCATTTTGTGCAGCATTGCTTCACTTTGCATGATAGTTTCTTGAGGGATCATGGTGTCACATGGCAGTGGCGCTGGATCTGGTCAGACGACAGTTGTGCTGGTCAGTTCAAATCTGCTAGACAATTTTAGTGGTTCTACAAATGGCACCATGAGACAGGCATTCTGATCAGACAGAGCTACTTCAAGACAGGCCACGGTAAGGGAGAGCACAATGGTGTAGGTGCTTGCATGAAGCGTGCTTTGCGTCGATACCAGTTGTGTCATAGTGCCGATCACTTCAAGGATGCACATGATGTGGTGCGATGGTGCAGCCAACACTTATCCACTTGTGCTATCTCCTCGTTTCAGTCGCATGATGATAGGGTGGTGAGCCGGTATTTTTGGTGCATGGACATTGGGAGTCTTGATCGGTCTAGGCCTTTTGATTGTCGTTTAGTGTTTGGCACTCTTGATTTCCATTCCATCAGGAGCATAGGTGAGTCTCACCCCGTGATCTTTTCTTGATGGTTTGCATGTTTTTGCTCTGCATGCATTGATGATGATTGGGGAGGGTGCTCCATGATACCATGGGCCGATCCATGGGCACGGCAAGTGCTTTCTCCCTTCCAACCTTGGGAGGAGGTACATGATGATCAGGATGCGGATCTCAGTTCCTCTCTCGTTCCTCTAGAGATTATGACTAGCTTACAGATATGTTGCGTATTGGTAATATCTTCACAGTCATTGCTTCGGAGGGCAATGAGGAGGGTGTGGATTATTACTTGTTGCGATTCTCTATGGCAAAGAGTGTACTAAATGAGGATACAATGGATGGGCATGGGATGCACTTTGATGCTCATAGCATAATCATAGGTGGCCACTATTTTTAGCAGATACAGAGGCATGGTCGTTATATTGAGTTCCAGGAGTACATGGTGGATCAGGAGGCATACATGTATTCTCATCTTGTTGTTGCGATCAAGATTACTTTGAGTCATGTTCGCACTCGCAAGGCGACGTCCACTCCACGATGGCACCTTGCAGTGGAGGATCACGAGAGCATACTTGCAACTATTGGCATGAGAGCCGATCCTGAGGAGTAGCACATTACATATCATAGTTTTGGGATCATCAGTTGATCAGATAGATTTTTATTGGGTATCACCAGTTGATTACATATTTTTGTATTCGATATGCATAGGCTCAATGTGTGACCGTACCATTGTAATTTTCATGCTCATATTTTGTATTTCACTATGATGGTTTTATACACGTTCACGCACATCATTTTATACATGATGTCCGTTGTCTTCTCAATGGGATTTGTTGTTTCTGTAAAACAAAAAATTGTTTATTAGTAGTAATGTTGTAATTGTGTTTTGTGATTTAGGACATTTCAAAAATGTGACTAAGAAAATTAGTGCATGTACTAACCAAATATGCATGTGGACTTATCTATTGGGGATGAAACTCTGCACGGCTCTTAGGCTACCCTAGACCTACATCCATGCAAGATTTGGTCTCCAAATGATTTGGTATGTGCCACGTGAAAGGTATAATGCGTACATTTTTGCAAGCACTCCCTACTAGTGACTACGTATGGAAAATGGTGCATGTACTAACCAAATACGCATGTGGACTTATCTGTTGGGGATGAAACTTCGCACGACTCTTAGGCTACCCTAGACCTATATCCATGCAAGATTCGGTCTCCAACTGATTTGGTATGTGCCACATGGAAGGTATAATGCGTACATTTTTGCAAGCACTCCCTACTAGTGACTACGTATGGAAAATGGCACACGTACTAACCAAATACGCATGTGGACTTATCTATTGGGGATGAAACTTTGCACTACTCTTAGGCTTCTCTCTCTCTCTCTCTCTCTCTCTCTCTCTCTCTTCTTCCCCATCAAGTTTTGTAAAACCCACGTGGGTCTTGGTGGTTGAGGCTCTGGTTCATGTCATTGTGTGTGTGTGTTTGATCCTTGTGGTCGACTTCGGATACGCCTACTGTGTGCATCTTGGGATTGTTCCTACGAAGTAAAAAACTCTCTCTCTCTCATCGTGTATAAGCCATCCTTCCCCATCAAGTTTTGTAAAACCCACGTGGGTCTTGGTGGTTGAGGCTCTGGTTCATGTCGTTGTGTGTGTGTGTTCGACCACAAGGATACACATACTGTGTGCATCTTGGGATTGTTCCTATGAAGTAAAAAACTCTCTCTCTCTCTCTCTCTCTACTACTACTACTTTGTTCACTAGCTTAGCACTTTAGCTTTCAGTTTCCAGCAAGGGCCTTAGTGAGCCCTTTGCTTCAGCTGTTAGTGGCTTGTATAAGTTACCTTTTGGCTTTGCATTTGTCTAAGAGGCCCGCGAGGCCTCTCACAGACATTATTACATCTCTCTCTCCCTTTCTCTCTTTCTCTCTACTCCAAGCACGGAGACAAGAGCAAACTTCTCCCTCGACTGATACCTCTCAGATCTCTATCACGGAGTTCTTTCAGCCAGATCACATAGACCCCACAAGGCAAGACCTCGACATGACCATGACCCGGAGCCTATGACCCGATAGCTCAAACAAAGGGTTGACTCACAGATCATACTTGGGGACATCCCCTCCTTGTTTAGGGTCGAAGCCCGACCGATGGGGGTCACAGTGGCCCTGGTTAGATGCAGAGCTACGACCAAGAGACGTACCAGGATTGCACCCTTGAGGGGGCGACAACGCTCTATTGCTGACCTCATGCCTTCACTTCCACAGCCTCATCCATCCTGATGTCCTGCTACTGATGATGGTTATGATGATGCCGACAATGATGCTGAGATTGATATATATAGTTGAGATATGACTATGTTGTACTTAGGACTTAGTACTGCCATTTTGCATTTTTTTGCATTCTACATTGGTGTGGATGCTAGTTTAGTAGCTCCACTACCACAGCTCATTGTATCAGGTTTTTCACAGTCTCATAGACCCATCGGTCTTTCGAAGACTTTAATAAACTTTCTTTCTTTCTTTCTTTCTCTCAACTCTATCAACTCTCTCAAGTCTCTGGCTAGACTAGAGAGACAGTGCTTCCACTCTCACTTTCAGGATCCACGGACCAAAGGGTTGCCTTTTGACTCCTTGTTCCACCCGACAGGGATGTATGGTAGTCCATGCTAGGGGCCAGACTTGTCGGATACAGAGTGGGCCAAGGTGGAGCGGCTACAGGTTCTCATGTTATCACGGATGATCCAGGGTAAGCCATCCGTCCCTCACCAGATCATTCAGGTAGAGTTTGGGTCAACCCCATTATAGCTAGATACTGTATTTGAGGTCATTACATATCTGTACCGAATTAGGGAGTATGGGGATTACACATCTGGGCATAGCAGGATACCATGGCTAGCACTGTCCTCTTCTATGGCACTTATGGAAGGGGGAGATCAGAGGTGCTGGTATGCACAAACAGAGAGATGGTTTGCAAGACTAGGGCTCCACATGGACAGACTACCTCCTTTCCAATACAGCATGGATGCTCCTTTCTCTTCTCTCCTATCACACGAGGTCAACCAGGTTATCCGTGAAGATCTACTACAGCTACACACATTCCAAACTTGGTTGGGGTCCAAGTGATCTCCCAGTGAAGTTGGGCTTCTACAGAGATCACTTCTTACATATCACAGCGGAGAGTTTCATTGATCCGCAAGGATACACAAAGATTCATCTACCCCACTCACTGAGGATCTCCCTTGGGCAATTTCGAGTCTCTTCACACAAACTTCATATCGAGAGCGGCAGAGCAGAGCGGTTACCTAGGGAGAGGTGCATATGCACATTGTGTGACATGCAGGAGGTTGAGACGGAGGAGAATTTCAACTTCAGGTGCCCTGTTTACTATGAGATCCGAGAGCATTTCTACTACCTCTTCAGAGATAGTTATGGGATGTTGGCCCATTTCCTCTCCTACCTAGACCAGCGATGTTTGACTGGTTTCATTCATGAGGTGCTCAAACACCACGATAGGATAGTCTGAGCATGGAGACAAGAGCAGACTTCTCCCTTGACAAATACCTTTCAGAGCTCTATCAAAGAGTTCTTTCAGTAAGATCACATAGACCCCCACGAGGTGAGACCTTGACATGACCGTGACCCAGAGCTTGTGACCCGACAGCTCAGATAGAGGGTTGACTCATAGATCATACTTGGGGACATCCCCTCCTTGTTTAGGTCAGAGCCCGACCGACAGGGGTCACAATGGCCTCGGTTAGACGCAGAGCTATGACCAGGACACGTACCAGGACTACACCCTTGAGGGGGCGACAACGTTCTATTGCTGACCTCATGCCTCCACTTCCATAGCCCCATTCATCCTGATGTCCTGTTGCTGGCAATGATGATGATGATGATGATGATGATGGTTATGATGATGTCGACGATGATGTTGAGATTGAGTTGGGATATGACTATGTTGTACTTAGGACTTAGTACTGCCATTTTGCATTTTCTTGCATTTTGCATTGGTGTGGATGCTCATTTAGTAGCTCCACTACCACATCTCATTGTATCTGGTTTTTCATAGTCTCATAGACCCATCAGTATTCCGAAGACTTTGATAAAATTTCTTTCTTTCTTTTTTCTGGATACTTGGAAGTATTTGAAACGTTTTTTGTGTGTACCTTGTCCCTCTCTCTCTCTCTCTCTCTCTCTCTCTCTCTCTCTCTCTCTTACATGCAACAGAGAGCTCCCAGAGTACACTCTATTGAGGTCCGACCTATCATAGCTTTCCTCAGGGGAGACTGACAGAGACGAGACGGCACCCTATAAGCCATAGAGTCCAGAGAGCGAGGAGACTGCATCCCCCACCACAGTGTGAGACAGCTCGATAGACGCAGATACATCCATGCAAGATTTGGTCTCCAACTGATTTGGTATGTGCCATGTGGAAGGTATAATGTATACATTTTTGCAAGCACTCCCTACTAGTGACCGTATAAAAAATGGCACAAGTACTAACCAAATATGCATGTGGACTTATCTGTTGGGGATGAAACTTTGCACAGCTCTTGGGCTACCATAGACCTACATCCATGCAAGATTTGGTCTCCGACTGATTTGGTATTGCCACGTGCAAGGTATAATGCGTACATTTTTGCATGCACTCCCTACTAGTGACTACATATGGAAAATGGCACACGTACTAACCAAATACACATGTGGACTTATCTGTTGGGGATGTAACTTTGCACCGATCTTAGGCTACCTTAGACCTACATCCATGCAAGATTTGGTCTCCAATTGATTTGGTATGTGCCACGTGGAAGGTATAATGCATACATTTTTGCATGCACTCCCTACTAGTGAATACGTATGGAAAATGGCGCACGTACTAACCAAATATGCGTGTGGACTTATCTGTTGGGGATGAAACTTTGCATTGCTCTTAGGCTCCTTAGACCTACATCCATTCAAGATTTGGTCTCCAACTGATTTGGTATGTGCCACATGGAAGGTATAATGCGTACATTTTTACAATTCCTACTAGTGACTACGTATTAAAAATGGTGCATGTACTAACCAAATACGCATGTGGGCTTATCTGTTAGGGATGAAACTTTGCACACCCCTACATCCACGCAAGATTTGGTCTCCAATTGACTTGGTATGTGCCATGTGGAAGGTATAATGCGTACATTTTTACAATCCCTACTAGTTACTATGTATGAAAAATGGCGCACATACTAACCAAATACGCATGTGGACTTATCTATTGGGGATGAAACTTTGCACGGTTCTTAGGCTACCCTAGACCTACATCCATACAAGATTTTGTCTCCAATATGTGCCAGTGGAAGGTATAATGTGTACATTTTTGCAAGCACTCCCTACTAGTGACTACGTATGGAAAATGGCGCACGTATAAACCAAATACATATGTGGACTTATCTGTTGGGGATGAAACTTTGCACAGCTCTAAGGCTGTGCTAGACCTACATCCATGAAAGATTTGGTCTCCAAATGATTTGGTATGTACCACGTGGAAGGTATAATGCGTACATTTTTGCATGCACTCCCTACTAGTGACTACGTATGAAAAATGGCGCACGTACTAACCAAATACGCATGTGGACTTATCTGTTGGGGATGAAACTTTGCACGGCTCTTAGGCTACCCTAGACCTACATCCATGCAAGATTTGGTCTCCAATTGATTTGGTATGTGCCATGTGGAAGGTATAATGTGTACATTTTTACAATCCCTACTAGTGACTACGTTTGAAAAATGGCGCACATACTAACCAAATACGCATGTGGACTTGTCTGTTGGGGATGAAACTTTGCATGGCTCTTAGGCTACCCTAGACTACATCCATGCAAGATTTGGTCTCCATTTGATTTGGTATGTGCCATGTGGAAGGTATAATGCGTACATTTTTACAATCCCTACTAGTGACTACGTATGAAAAATGGCGCACGTACTAACCAAATACGCATGTGGACTAATCTGTTGGGGATGAAACTTTGCATGGCTCTTAGGCTACCCTAGACCTACATCCATGCAAGATTTTGTCTCCAATTGATTTGGTATGTGCCACGTGGAAGGTATAATGCATACATTTTTACAATCCCTACTAGTGACTACGTATGAAAAATGGCGCACATACTAACCAAATATGCATGCGGACTTATCTGTTGGGGATGAAACTTTGCACAGCTCTTAGGCTACCCTATACCTACATCCATGCAAGATTTGGTCTCCAACTGATTTGGTATGTGCCACGTGGAAGGTATAATGCGTACATTTTTGCATGCACTCCCTACTAGTGATTACATATGAAAAATGGTGCATGTACTAACCAAATACGCATGTGGACTTATTTGTTGGGGATGAAACTTTGCACGGCTCTTAGGCTACCCTAGATCTACATCCATGCAAGATTTGGTCTCCAACTGATTTGGTATGTGCCATGTGGAATGTATAATGCATACATTTTTACAATCCCTACTAGTGACTACGTATGAAAAATGGCACACGTACTAACCAAATATGCATGTGGACTTATCTATTGGGAATGAAACTTTGTAAAGCTCTTAGGCTACCCTAGACCTACATCCATGCAAGATTTGGTCTCAAAATGATTTGGTATGTGCCACGTGGAAGGTATAATGCGTACATTTTTGCATGCACTCACTACTAGTGATGACTACGTATTTAAAATGGTGCACGTACTAACCAAATATGCATGTGGACTTATCTGTTGGGGATGAAAATTTGCACGGCTCTTAGGCTACCCTAGACATACATCCATGCAAGATTTGGTTGTCAATCGATTTCGTATGTGCCGTGTGGAAGGTATAATGCATACCTTTTTACATTCACTCCTTACTAGTGACTACGTATGAAAAATGGCGAACATACTAACCAAATACGCCGGTGGACTTATCTGTTGTCCATGAAACTTTGCACAGCTCTTAGGCTACCCTAGACATACATCCATGCAAGATTTGGTCTCCAACTAATTTAGTATGTGCTAGGTAGAAGGTATAATGCGTACATTTTTGTATGCACCCACTACTAGTGACTACCTATGAAAAATTATATATGTATTATATGATTTTGGACCAATCGTACATAATCATGTATTAATGTTTGACACATGTTACTACCAATGAGCACCATTCCATGCTAAACATTGACATTTTTTTTCTTAATCTACAATTTACAAAAATTAGTGACAATATTAGCGTAATAATTGCAAGCATTGATATAAAGAAATTCAATATGATATTCAAAATAATGAAGTTCATAGCACAAGAGAGAGAGAGAGACCTTATACTTGAACACCTTTTCAATGCTTAATGTTTACAATTACTTCACACTGCATTATTTTTAAAATACCTTATGTATTAGATAAGTGAATTGAGATATCTGAAATTCAAAATGATACTCTTTATTTTAAATGTTTATGTTAGATTTGAACAAACTATAAACTGAGATAAACAAAGTAAGAACAACATCATGAAAGTACCAAAATGCTCATACATCGTAAAAGTAAGAACAACATCATGAAAGTACCAAAATGAATGTGTACATCATCATCATCATCGTGCAGAAGTGCATTCCTAAACAAGATATGTGTGAAGCCTAAACAATCATCCTGAATCAGAATCTGATAACTCCACGTATGATCCTCTAGTCATCCTCTGACGTGGCTCTTGTATGACCCGCTGCCCAACTAGTTCTCCGCTGTGTGCCCTCGGGCAAGGCCGGATCAGATGGGCCAGCCTAGTCATCTCTTGGGTCAAATGGGCCAGCCTCATCCTGATGAAGAGGAGGGCATGCTGCACAAGCCACCGCTGCCATCTCTGCCTCCCTCGCCTCCTCTATGTATGCACATCTCAGCTCCCAAAGTCATGCATCTATGAATACTCATGCCGCAAATCTAGCTCAAGTAATCGTCTCTACATGTAGAAGACGCTGGTCTCCACCCCGCCCAACAAGCTATTGCTCCACCCATTGCTGCAATGATATATGAAGCTCTGCCTCTCACTCAATATGACGTGCCTCCTCTGCTCATGCCTTGTCACCTAGCATCAAATCACCATATGAGAAGCGTCGCAAAACACACGTTGCAACCACTGAAGTATCAGCACCCTCCTGCTGCAGCAAAGCTCTCTGTGCCTCCTGCCTGTAGTGCTCTGTCAAGACCACGCGGGAAAATGGATCAATGGCCTGACGATGACCAGGATACAGATCATCCATGCCTAGTCGTCTGTATGTGGCCACATCAATGTCAGCAAAGCATACAGGGCACACTGATCATGCCACCATGTGGTGGGTCATGCAATGGAGATGTGCGATGTGGCCACACCCTAGTCCAAACCACCCTATAGTGTCAAAATCCTCGTGGCAAAGGATGCAAGTGATGGTAGGAAGCCTAGCTATGATTGGTGCATCTATGGGTGTCTTAGTCGGCACATCTATAGGAGGAGCAGGGTACAAGGCCACACTCGGGTGGATCCTATGGCGAGATGGATCACGACTAATATGTCTCAATTGCAAAATATAGTGCTCCGCTCGATGGTAGGCTATGCATGTCCGAATCCTCTGCTCCTCCAAATCTACCTCCAACTGTCGTAGACAAGACTCTATATCCTATCACAATAGATGTGCCTGCCAAGCAAACATGTCGCGTACATGGTGAGAATGAACAAAAAATCTTCAGTTCAAAACACGCAACAAAAAAATAAACTAAAATAATCAAAATAACTAACCTCGACCCTAGGCTCAGCCAACAATGCCTCCAACTTTGCAATCCTCTGTCTCGAGTATCCAACTCATGCTGAGGCGGTGTAGATGTGGAAGGCTCCATAGATGTGGGAGGTGGAATCAAAAGTGATCTTGATAGGGCAGAGACCATGTCGTGCAAGGATGACGCCACTGAATTAACATCCCCCCTAATCCGTCCTCCAATAGCTCGCAATGCCGGTGTAGGGATAGTGTGCAGCTCTGGTGCCTCGCGTCGATGCCAAACACCTGCAATTTGATGCTCCTGATGCCCCATCCTACCATGTCCCGCTCCTGATCCTGGACGGGTACTAATGTAGTCTACCTGATGATGACCAAGCACAAACTCGGCGTATAGCTGCATGGCAAATGACCTGGCTATCTGACAGTTGTGAGGCAATCGACCACCATTCGCAGTGACATATCTCGGATAAATGTGTATTGCTATGACGGGGTGCCTACAACGTAAAATATAAAAGGGCTGTCCTAATCGTGGTCGCATCGCCTCAATGTGACCACTCCAAAACATATCCTCTAAGGCCTGCCTGTGAGGCGACTCATGCTCAAACAACTCTCGAATGGCTCTCCAATCCAAGCCATACCACCGATCTTTGCCTCAGCCTATGCCTGAAAGGTATCCAAAATGTCCTCAATTGCGTCTAATCGACCTAGAGCATCAATGATTGAATCGAGACTCGCAACTAAGTGAGGGGGTGCCCCACCATCCTGTAGTGCCCTCATCTCAGCTCTCAAAATCGCTATTTGCATATGAACAGTGGTGCCAGAACTTGCACATTGGCTGGCGCATGCACAAAAAAACACATGGAAATTAATATTCTATTTAGGTAATGAAAATTAATATTCTATTCAATGGGACTTAATAATCTATTTGGGTAATGAAAACTTTTAGCTAGCCAATTTTGATTGAATTTTTGCAAAAACTCATGACAAGGTTTCATGGAATCACATAAGTCTTTGTATTTGTCTATGTAACTATATCCATACATAGATCTACTTTTTTAATTAAAAAAAGATGATTTTAAAATACAAAATATATACGTTTTGACATTTAATTTAAAATTTCACTAACTGCAAAAATAAGATAAAAACTACTTTAAAATCTTGTTTTCTTTTTTTTTATAGATGATTTCTAGAAACAAAATTTAAAGGTTTTTATATTTAATTAAAAACTTCACTAATTTAAAAAATAACATAAAAAATACTTTAATCTCTCTTTTTTTAAATAGATGATTTTAAAAAACAAAATATATACGTTTTGACATTTGAATAAAAACTTAAGTAACTAAAAAAATAATTTTAAAAAACTTTAAAATGCATTTTAAATTTTGAAATATTTTATAATTAAATTAGATATTCCTATAAACTAAAATTTAAATAAATTTTTGCAAAAAAAAAATGCTACACTTAAATAACCTTACCTGGAATCTCCCGCTCCATCCATCTCCATCGCTCCATCGTTCTTCGTTGATCCTTCTCCATCGCTCTAGCAATTTCGTCGATTTCGATGAGGAGGAGCTCGATCGAGGTTTGAAGAATGAGGGGGTCCCTCTCTTTATATACAAAAATTTAGGGTTTCAATACCACAATCGAGGTATGCCGATGCCACGTATCTCGATCGTGGTATTTGACGTGCCACATACATCATCAGTCTAGCATACCACTTGCAATGCGCCATACCTCGATCGTGGTATTTGACATGCCATATACCCATCGGTCCAGCATACCTTGATCGAGGTATGGACATGCCACGATACCTTGATCGAGGTATGTCAGCTACCAACACAGTACATGTCGGATGACACATACCTCGATCGTGGTATTTGACATGCGACCATGTCATCGGTCGAGCATACCACGATCGAGGTATGTGGAATTTCCATGGTACCTCGATCAAGGTATGTCAGCTGCCATGTCGGATGCCACATACCTCGATCGTGGTATTTGACACGACCCATGTCATCTATCCACGATACCTCGATCAAGATATGTAGACTTGCCACAATACCTCGATTGAGGTATAGGTGTCTTGCCATGATACCTCGATCGAGGTATAGGCTCGGTTTGGTGGATTAAAATGGAAGACCTCGATCAAGGTATTGGCTTGGTTCGGTTGTCCTCGTGTGCCAATTTCATTGGAGATGATACCTCGATCAAGGTATTTCACACCGAAGCAAAATCTTTGTATTTTCACTCGAGGGGGTGTCACACTCCCTCGCAAGTGGTCCGGAAGTGGATACCCTTAGCTTGCTACCTCCCACCAGTTGTGCAATGGTTAAGGTGATTGGGGGTGATCCAAGCTGAGGCACTAAAGAAAGAGGTAACACAACTACTTGAGGCGGGATTCATCTTTCCTATTGATGATTTAGAATGGATATCTCTTGTAGTTGTCACACCAAAGAAAGGAAATAAGTGGCGGGCTTGTGTGGACTTTCATCCTTTGAATGCATCCACTAAGAGGGATCATTTTCCTTTGCCATTCCAAGATGAAATACTAGACCAAGTAGCATGGCATGAGATGTATTTTATATGTGATGGGTATTCATGGTACTTTCAAATTCGTATTCGTGAGGAAGATCAAAATAAAACATCATTTGTCACACCTTGGGGAGTTTTGCTTACAGAGTGATGTCTTTTGGGTTGACCAATGCACCAGCTACATTTCAAAGGTTCATGAGTCAAGTGCTCGAGCCTTACTTGGGAAAGTTCATAAGGGTGTTTTTGGATGATTTTTGCATTTATTATCAGTGCATAGATCACATGGAGAAGTTAAAGATGGCCTTATCTAGGATTGATGAAGCAAAAGGGTGTCTAAATTCTAGCAAGTGTCATTTGTCTCAAACAAAAGTAGTCTTGTTGGGGCATATTGTGTCTAAAGAAGGCCTGCAAATGGATCCTGACAAGGTTCGAGCAATCATGGCATTGCCAAGTCCTAAGAGTGTCACTGGTGTTCGCAGAATTCTAGGAAAAAGTAAGAATTATCAATGCTTTTGTGATGATTTCACAGAGATAGTGCATCCCATGAACTTCTTGACAAGAAAAGGAGTTTCTTTCCAATGGGGTGTGGAGCAACAAGAGTCTTTTCAGCAACTTAAGGAGGCCATAAGTAAGGGCCCAATATTGAAGCCCCCTGATTGGTCTCAAGACTTTTATGTAAATCCAAGTGTATCTTTGCATTTAGTTGGTGTTGTATTGCTACAAAAGGAAGAGGCAGGTAGAATGCAACCCATCTATTATGCCAGCTGACAGCTTACAGAGGTGGAAACAAGGTATGAAGAAATGGAGCAGCAAGCCCTCTCTTTGGTGTTTTTAGTCAAAAGTTTCGCTCCTATTTATTACCTCGGCCATTTTTCTTCCTTACCTTGCAGTCTGTATTAGCATATCTAGTTCGCAAGCCTAATCTTGGGGGAAGATTTGCAAAATGGTTTTGTCAGATCTTCAAGAGTTCTCTTTCTCTTTTGTTACTGAAAATACCACTAGGTCCACTATGGCAAATTTGCTCACAGGATGGCAGGATCTAAGAGAAGAAAAGAAATATAAAGAGGACATTAATGATGAAAGGGAGACACCACCAATAGCTTTTGTCTTGTATTTTTATGGGGCTTTTAGTCCTTCATGCCAACAAGGAGCCGAGGGGATAGTCTTGATGAATTCTGAAGGTCAAGAGGTGTGGGCAAGAGGACAAGAGCTTCCAAGTATCACAACTAACAATGCAGCTGAGTATAATGCTTTGATTTGTGGTTTGGAGGGTTGTCTTCAAAGTCAAGTTAAAGAATTGGAAGTAAGAGGAGATTCTCAACTTATTATAAAGCAAATGCAAGGGCATTACAAGACAAGAAGTCCTCATTTGAAGGAGCTTAATCAAAAGGCTATGGCACTATGTAGTCAATTTGATTTTTGCAAGTTTGTTCATATAAATAAAAAAGAAAATCAAAGGGCAGATGAGTTAGCTACTCAAGCCATTGTAGTACAAGACCGGGGGGTGGTTTCTTTGGTAGACACTGGATGGCCAGAACTACAAGATGTTCAGCAATATGTGGAAGAAGGCATGTTTCCTCAAGGGTTAACTCCACAACAAAAGCATAGATTGGTTACTTTTGGCCATGCCTCCATAAGGATGTATATGAATGTCACCAATGGAACCTATCAGCTTGAGGTTGTTGATGGCATGGTGATACCCAGATGCACCAATGAGTATCACCTTAAATTCTTCTATGCTCGACCACCTTGAGGGCTAGCAGACCCTCTCTGTCATCACTAGAGAGGATCTACTGGGGGGGGAAAGCTGTGATGCCAAAAATTGATATTTTTGATTCGGCATTGGTATTGTTTTCTTCTATGTTTGATAAGAGTTTGAGTATCAAGTGATAGCCTAGCAGCTCTCACTTATTTCTATTTTCTAAGATATTGTATGGGATTGAGAGGATGAGTGGAATGGATCATTGTAAATACCATAGGTATGAATTATAAATACCTTGGTATGGGGTGAGAGTTATTTGTGTATGGGATATTATGGGGTTTTTAGAAAATAGGAAGAGTGAGTCATATAAAGAGGTGGGCTCATGTCCATCTGTTCCGATAATATAAGAGAGATCACATGCCAAGCGTGTGGAAGGCATGTGGAGGAGTGTGGAGTCAAGAGGAATACTTCTAGAATTCCTATGTGGAATAAGGAGAATGTGGACACATGGAAAAGAGAGGATCCCTATGGGCTCCATGTGGTGAGACTCTTGACTTTCTCAATACTTTAAGAGTCTTGAGAATCTTTTGATGGGATACATGGCAAGAGTAGCCAAAAAGGACATGGATGGTGACATACGGGCTTATGTGATTGATGGGGAAAAGAATCTACAGGCAGCAATTGTAAATGGGTGAAGGAGTGTGATAAAATCTCTATAAAAGGAGCCCTCCTCTCCCTTGTTCATAATCTCTCTACCATTAGGCCTCATGTTGCTGTAGCTCTAGTCTCCTCAAGCCTCTTCCATGAGCTTTCTCTCCCTCTTGTAGACATTCTCTTATGTAGACTCTTGAGTCCATCTTTCTCTAGTTCATTCTCTCTCTATGAGTAGTCTTGGAGCTTCCGCTCCCTCTTGTATGTATGAAACCTCTTCTTCTCCCTTGTGTTTATAGTATTTTGAGTTGCATTGGAGTGGAGTCTCACTCTATTGACAATGAAGATCACTTCATATTCCCTCTCTTGAGTCTCTCTTCCCTTTTCTTTCTTTCAAAGCCTTAAAAGTTCTTTCTATTCGGCCGCTCATTGCACACACATGGTCCATCCATTTCTCGAGCCACCAAGGGAGTTACTTACTCTCTTTTAGGCAAAATCTATGAGTGGTGGATCGTTGATGAAAGTGGCGTCTTGAGGGAGCATCTTGCTCAGGCGAAATTAGCATGGGTGGAGGACAGTTTGACCCCTTGTTAGTGTTTTGCTCATAACTTTTCACTCGTTAGTCTGATTTTGATGAAACTTATATCAGCGCGAAGCTCTCTTCAAGATGCACATGTGTCTTTATGTGATTCAATTTGGAATCAAATACTTCTACAAAAAGTTATGAGTCTCTCTGTTTGATAGTCTGTTTTCATGACAGTTTTGACCCCCGTCTAAAAAACCACTCGTAACTTTCTAGCCGCTTATTTGTTTCTTACGAAACTTATATCAGCATGAAGATCTCTTCAAGATGCATGTCTCTATGTGATTAGACCTTGAATCAGACACTACTGTAAAAAGTTATGAGTCTTTGTATTTGATAGTCTGTTTTCATGATAGTTTTTACCCCCATCTAGGAAACCGGCCATAACTTTCTGGCGGCTTCTCTGTTTGTTAACAAAATGTATATCAGTGTGAAGCCCATCTCAAGGAGCATCTCTATCAGCTTGCTGAGATTATGGCCTTCGCTAATACTTTCCTTCTCCCTATGCTTGAGTACAACATCACTTGGGATGTTACCATCTTCATTCTCATCTAAGGGAGGAAAGTATGGTGTGATATCTTAACATAAAAGCTTCTTTTTAATGTCCCTTTCTCAATGATAAATATCTTTGTCATTGAGTTCAAAAGCAGCAGGAAGTGAGGAGGTGCGTGAATTTTATTACCCCCAACTTCATGTCACAATACATTGTGGTCTTCCACATCCAATTTTTAGGATGGCCTACTTAACTACTGAAGTGCATCAAAGTATTGATAGCTTGATCATTTTTATCCACATCACATGGCTTCCCCTATTTCATTGTATCCACCAATTGGTAATGGTGTTAAAACTTTGTGCTTGGCTACCCTGAGAGAAGAGCCTTAATGGTATTTGTATTAAGATCTTACTTGGGGATTTCAAAAGCCTCTTTTTTCTATGTATTAGAGGGAGCAAAGAGGAGGTACGGGCTATGAAGAGTCTTTGTATTGGAATGGAGAGACTATTTAATACAAATATGTTCATTTTATCACATTCTCTTCCTTGCAAGATACCATGTCATAAGCAATAATTTTGATTCAGTCATGGTTAAATTTTGAATGTTTTGTTAATGCAATATAAGGTAATGTTGCTTTGAATTGTAGAGTATTGAATACACCCCCTCAAAGTTTGTTGTGTAGAGAGGTGAACCTTTTATGCAAACTTGTCCCTTTTCCTTCAGTTGTCTCCAAAGTAATTACAAATTTATGACCCCCTCAACTTGTGGTAGAGCTACTGTGTGTCGAGCTCTATAGTGTTTAGAATGATAGATTGCATCTCATTATTATGCCAATGATGCTTAGAAATTTTATAGCAAGAGCACGTCATGTCACGGCCCCAAAATGACCCTGAATGAAGTTTCACAATTGGCTACACCCAAGCAAACAATGATCATATTGGGATTGATTGATTCAATGATCCATTCAATTGATTGCTAATAACTAATGTAATCTACCACTTGAGTACAGGTGATGGAACTACTTATGAGGCTTGGAGTTAGTGCAAGGGTATTGATTGAGGTGTCGTATGGTGCATGCTATATGGCCATGGGCCAATGTTGTAAAAATAATGTATACTAAATTGTGGGTTATTAATTGTGATCCATGATGGCATATTAAGCTTGATCTAGTGAAGCTATGTTGAGCAATCCCTCCAATTATGGACAAGGGATGCTTTTGGATGTACTATTTTTGGCTCTTTGTGTTTTGGAATATGCAATTATAAATATTCTAGATGGGAAGCAAGAGCCACCATCTACAGCGGCAGATTGGATCTCATGAGGCATCGTCTCTTTTCTATCATCCTCGTTTTCCTCGTTCTTTGTTTCTATAGTTTTGGTAAATAATGAATTTGTGAGCATGTCTAATTTCAATTTTCGTTTACAGTGGTATAAGATTCTGGCTATGCTCTAGCTAGTTTGTGAGAAATAGTCGACATGATTTTTGCCAATCTGATGACATAGACGTTCATAGAATGTCCTTTCTGATTATTTTTGACTACTTGATCTCTAGGTTTTAACTTCATATGTGAAACTTATCAAAGATGCTTCAAAACTTTACGCTGCAAGTGCACTCAAATTAATGCTTTCCCTAGAGCCGCCTGAACTACCCGCCTCTCAAGAACATTTATTAAATTCCCCCCACCCACCGCATTTTTTTCTCGACTTCACACGCACGTTAATATCTTCCCTAGAGCCGCCTACCTACCCGCCTCCCTAAAACATTGATTTCACACCTAACTACCCTAGAGCCTAACTACATGCCTGACTACCTGACTACTCAGCCTATAAAGTACCTATGCTACCCTCCTCTCACTCCACTGACTAAGCCTTTAGTTACTCACTACCCGTTGCGCTACGCTCCTACGATCGTACTCCCAACTCTCTGCATTGACTAAGCCTACAAATTTCTACCCACTGTTCTATGCTCTATGCTCCCGTAACCATGCTCCCAACTCCTTGCTCCTGTGTGACCTCTCGTCCCAGATCATATCGCCTCCCTCCCGTACTTTGAACTTCGTGACCTCTCGCTTCAGTATCTGACATGACCTCGTTGTAGTACTGCCGCTCATGACTGCGCTAAGACTCCAAGTCGCTTCTACTTTCGGCCTACATGGATGCTCAGGTTTTAAGCTTTATCCAAATTTCAAACCCCCTTTCTTATTCATTTTAACTAACATACATGTCACCCCCATATCCCCTCTCCTCTTCCACCCTCTACTTACACACCCTCCCTAGTCCCTGGCGGCTCTTGGCCCATGGCTCCTGGCCCATCTATCCCTTTCTTTATTCCTTAATTACTAAAATTCCTCCCTCTTTTTCTATCTACCTTGTTCTTTTAAAGAAAAAACCCCCCTTTTTTCCCTTAATTAGTCCTTTTTTACCCCCTTTTTTTCTTTTCTTTTGTCTATTTTCTTTTAAATTAATAACTATTTCTTAATTAGTTACTTAAATTCTTCTTACATTGAAATATTTTAAATTAAAGCATGTGCCTTAGCTAATGGTTTAATTTCTAAGAATATCATGGTTAGGCCTTGTTCTTTACCTCTTTTCTATAGCAATTTTTTTTTAACATGGTGGCCTTGGAATACACCCCATGGCTTATTTGAATAAAATAGCATTGATTACCGTGGCTTCATGGACTATAGCTCAGTTTATGTTACTTAATTATTTGCTTGGTAGTTTCCTCTTTTCAATTTAATTCATTTTAGGTGCCTATGTAGGGTCTTTTTTATAGGTACCATATGAAATTTATTCAATTTGCCTAGTATCTTAACACTACTACCAACTTCCGATTCAATCATTTCTTTGCTTAAACTATTTTGTGTTCCTACATGAGATATATGTTCTTCCTGTTGGCAAAATATTCTTTGATTCAATCAATTTTTCTTTTTAATTTAAAATATGTTCTAGTAATAAGGGTGCGATGCCACCCTTGTTCCTCCTTTTAAAGAAAAGAAGCTAATTATCTCTTGTAAAGGAGTAGGATCCCCCTTCTTGTACTTTCTAATTTGTTGATAGTACAAAATTTTTGAACCTTGCACCGAGCATTTTGTTTGATATAATTCCTCACTCCAAGAAAATCAACTATCTCAACATTTTCCAATGGCTGTAATATGTGAAACAATTTCGGCACATATTCTTGTATTTTATGTTTTGAAATTGTGACATTTAGTCTTTGATCACCTAAATATTAGCAGTCATGCTACATGATGACATAATGTATCATTGTGGAAAACAATTGCCAAGTTACATTGATATCTTCACTTGCTTGCATGAGTAAAGGTTGAACTACATGTTTCACCATTTCTATACACTTTCAATGCTCCAGATAACTTTTATTTACAATGATAAATCTTTGCAAGCGCAGCACAGGAGTAGGAGTATGCATACCAAAATAGAGACCCATCCAAAGTGATGAGTGATCAAAGAGCACAAGCGAGTGGTCCACCCACATGTCACATGAGAAATCATTATTTAAGTCTACATGAATCAAATACCATCTATTGAGTGCCCAATATTGTGAGCATGCATTATGATTAAACATAAATTCTTTTTGACAAAGATTTGACAAAACCCAAATATCAGACTTGCATGTAATTCAGAAATCATAGCAGCCCAGGAGGTGCATTCGATGGTGGGCATCCTAGATTGATGTGTTATGTTATCTTTGAAATTTGGAATATTAATAAATCACCACAAAGGAAATCATTTCCACACACACGCATGCATGCATGTACACACACACACGTGCATGCGTGCGTGCGCACACACACACACACACATAGACACACACACACAAGTTTACTAGCTTGGAAGAATGGACAACTAAAGTGTGAAAATGCAAAAATGATAATATAACGTAAAGAACAATATAGTGTTATGATGTTGAAGAAAAGGACTTGCTTGATTTGTGGGATCCAATCTCATCTCATGAGTCGTGTACATGTGATGAACCATCACTTTTTGCCTTTCAAATTCCAACAATGCAATAATCAAAAGAGGTTCATTGCGTCCTATGCCACAAGGAGAGATTTCTCATTCACCCAAAGGACTCGGATGCATAGGGATAGTTTGAGACAAGGAAGTGGTTCATCATGATCCTATGTTGCAGGAAGGACATGCATGGCATCATAAAACAATTCATATGCCAAAATAAACTCTAGAAAAATAGCAAATTGGGGTTTAGTCGAGTGAGCTAGGTCTATGCTGATTGGGAAGATGTGCATGTGTAGTGATCTATTCATCATTGACCTATAGAGGAGCAACTCGATTGTGTCCCCAACTTGCTGAGAGATGTATACCAATATGCTCAGAGTACAAAAGTTACAAGTGGACAATCCACAAAAGAATCGTGAGGATGATTCGACCCTCAAATCTAAGAGTTACTCACCCTCATACGTCCTTGACTAGAGGGAAAGTTATGCCATTATTCAAATGATGTAAAGATTAGAAGGTGGGTTAAGAAAATATGCCAGGATATCATCCCTATGGCTAGGAATGAGTGAGTTGTGATTAGCCATTGAATTGCACTAGTGTGATTTATGAGGTCGATGTTTTTTGCATGGCATGCGACTTGGGGCCAAGAGGGGTTGTTTTGCGCATGGCATGAGACATGGGGCCATCAAAGGTTGTTTGAGGACCAAGATGTGGGACGAATTTCAGCCCATGGGAGAATTAAGAGGCTTTTAGAGGTTGTTTGGGCGAATCTCTTAGAGCTCCAAATTTAATAAATTCACCCAAAAATATACAGGCTAATTTATAGAGATTCAATTAATATAAATTCGTCCTAAAATGGTAGAGGGTTGATACTCATAGCTCTACATGGGAAAATATTTTCGCATTGGCATATGCTTTCATAATTTGGACTCAAGATTGAACTTACTAGAGAGCATTCCTGTGCAGCTATAATCCTTCTCTCTCAAATAGGAGATTTGTTTACCTTTCTATAAGGACTCCACACCAATCGGCATAATGATTGAAGGATTCCCCATCTTCAAGGCTAACATCAAGCATTTGGAAATGTTAGCTGTGATAATACGAGTTGCAGGATTTTCGCATCATCTGCACCTGGGACACGTGGACTATGCAGTCAAGGCTACCACGTGAGATGGCGAGAGCTCAAGGAGGATCTTGTTGCCACAAGGCATGCTCGTGTTTTCTAGCTATGAAACTCTCCACAAAGCTTTCAAGCATCGTGGGAATGCTCTCTTAATGTGAGCATTTTGAACACAAAATTTAGAGAGGCAATGCCTTTCATGTGAAAGGAGGAATTGGGGTTCTCGTGAAAGCCAACAAGAAAGTCCGGTTCACGTGACGGGCAACCACCAACGGTCAACCACCAGCCGAAACCGCCGGCGGACCTGTCATGCCGCGCGATCATCTGCTCCCTTTCCTACGAGTATCAATGGAGCCTCTCAATTCGTCCTTCCCGCCTGATCCTCTCTTACTCTTCAGCTGTGAGACTTTCCTTTTCTCTGTCTTATCTATGATGCATCGCCACAGATGTCCATCACAGGCGCGCTAGTTTCGTTAATTCGTTCCCAAACTCACCGGAGGCAACTCGAAATATTATCATTCGTACTAGGCCTTTCATAAGTTTTTATTTCCTTCGAGGTGCTCGTTCCAAGGTTTGGCTGGACACTGGAGCCTCGTGCTTCGATGGTGTCGAGTTACAGATGTAAAGAATGCAGCTTTTCGCTCCCGAGAAGTACGGTAAGAAGAGTTGAACGAATTAATCTGCTACATTGTTGAAAATTTCCATTCCTCGTCCGTTGTAAGAGTCAAGAAGGGGATTTTGATTGGTTTGGGATGCAGCGAGTGCCGCAAAAAGAATATTCGGTGATGGAAATTTGCGTGTTGCACCTTACTGTAGTCGCAAATCTGTGTATATGCAGTCACACTGCAACGATACTGAATAAAGTCGAAAGACTTGCAGTTTCTAGTATTCAGTACTTACTCACAATCCGAAAAAATTTTGGAATAGCCTCCCTCGGACGGGCTGAATCTAACATGATAAGGTTTTACCAACAGGGCAACATGGGCCGCTACGCAGAAGTCTCCGAGTCAGGGTAATGATCATAAGGCAGGCGAGGAAGATCCAAGTGAGGGTGGGACTCCTCTGCAAGGAAGGCGCGTCGCAGCTGAAAGTGGGCGTGACCCACGACAGGAAGCGCGAGTTCCGGGTGAGGGTGGTAGCGAATGAGCACGGGGAAAAGTTTAGGATACGGGTGGCGATAGTGCAGCGGGTGGGAGGCAGACTGAGGGTGAGAGTGGGGGTGCTGAGGCGCGAGGACAATTCGAGGTTCGGGGTGGAGTATGTACGGAGGCGGTGCAGGTTTCAAGTGCGACGAATTCAGCAGCAGAAACCGAAGCAGGAATCGCTTGCCCTTCCGGCCAGCGTCCATGGTGGTGATGTTCCTTTGTCTTTGTAAGCATATTCAGAGCTTTATCTTCGTCATCCTTGTATGGCAACATCTATGATGTCTGTTGTATTTGTTGCTTCATATAAACAAGACGTACCTGATTATATCTGCCTGCATGCCCTTTAACAGAAGCTCACTGGTTTCAACTGGGAGGAATTTAGCAGCAAGTAAAGCCGGAATCACAAGCGGCGCTTCCGGCCAGGATCCGTGGCGACCTTAGATCTCCCATATTCCCTCCTCATCGAGACGATATCAGATATTCGTCATCACCCATGGCGCATGGAAATTGGTCTCTTGTCCTCGTTCAGCTATTGCCTTCTTCTTCTCTAGTAATTATTGAAGCAACATGCCTCATCAAACAGTCAGCATCTATGGTGTACATTACTTTACCTGCCTTCCCTTGAAACAAACATGCTCAGCGATCGTTCGAGTTCCAGCAGCCGAAAGGCACTTCTCAGTATCCATGGCAACGACGGTCCCTGCTAGTCGTGGTTATCTAGCAGCGACACGTGCAGTCTTAAGATGATGGTTGCATTTATCGAAACAACTAGCTCGTTGCCGCTCAGATATATCAATTATCAATATCTTCCAATTCAATACAGTTCCCTTAGGCAATCTCAGCTCGTGCATCGTTATTGCAATGACTGCAACGAGTTCCACTGCGGCACGGTCGAGCAGCAGAGAAAACCATCGATTTCGAAAATCGATACCTCTCAATGTTGTATGGTGAGTGGATCAGATTTTTAACACCCTGGTTGAGGCAATGATATGCAGTTCACAAAGGGTTACAAGTGCAAGCAGCATAAGAAGAAGGAATGGAAATGTAGCATTTTCCAATGCCTAGCATGCATGGCATGGGATGTGAGTCTTTCAACTGATTCGGCCATCACTCTGATGTTCTTACCTTGCACAACACAAAAGCTCTATACGGTTGCATCTCGATTCACTTTATGCAACGATATCATGTAGCCACTTTGTTCAAAGTAGTTTCCTCCGCATGCAAAACCCTCCTTACAACTTTCAAGATGCTTTTGGCTTTTACATTTCATTTTATCTCACATCATATTGTGCACAATTTATTGCTCTATAGTCCTTTTTAAATCAATATGGGCTTTTGGTGTCATTTATATTAAAATTTCATAACTAATGCTTGATCCAATATTAAAAACCATGCATGGTGCAAAGGGAGGAAGTTTTTCGCAGACACTTAGAAAAGTGCCCTGTTTTTTGCTGTGCGACCACTGTTCCGTAGGTCAGTGAAAAATTACCATAGAAATTGCATCGTATGCTTGTGCGCAGAGATATTGGAAGTGACTGAATCATTTTTATTGCCTGTTGATGCAAAATCATCACTAGGAATTAGTGACTGTGTGGTCAAATACCACTTTTGTCAGTTTTGCAGATTTGCCCTTGTGAGGCAGAAGTTGTGTTTTTTGTAGTGACAGAATATTTTTGCAGTGTTCTATAATGGCATCTGATGCTCTTTCATAGATAGTCACTGAAAAGCTTGACAAGAACAACTTCCAAGCATGGAAGTTTAGAATGACGAATTTCCTTAAGGGAAAAGGCTATTGGGAGTTCATTACTGGAGTTGAACAAGAACTAGTTATTCCTAATGTTCCCAATCAACAGGAGTTGCAGGCATTTAAAGGATGGCATGAGAGAGCTAGAAAAGTTATGTACTGGCTGTCTATCAGTATTTCAGATTCTATGATTGTGCATATTCAAGATGCAAGCATGCCGAAGGAGGCATGGGATACTTTGACAAAAATGTACAGCATAAATATGCAAGCCAGGAAAATGCAACTCAAGCAGGAGTTGCATAATGTGCAGAGAGAAAATATGAGCATCAATGACTACCACATGAAGGTGAAGAAGATTGCAGATGCACTTGCTTCCATTGGGTCACTAGTGGAAGATGACGATTTAGTTTCTGTGACCTTGAATGGTCTAGGAAAGGATTATGCACAATTCCGGACATCCATTGCCGTCTGTGAAAAATTTTCTGATTTTGAGGAGTTGATTGCTCTTCTAATTTTTGAAGAGCAGAGAAATGGTGGTGCATCTTCTTCAAGAGGAACTCCAAAAGAAACTGTCTTCTACTCAAATGTTGGAAGAGGTAGAGCAGGTCGATCTGTAGGCTGTGGCAGAAATCAGAATTCATATGCAGCAAATTCAAGAAAACCAGTCCTATAGAGGAGGACGTGGTAACTTTAGAGGCAGGGGGATCCAAAGAGATCGTGGTGGATGGCAGAGAGGCCAAAATGCAAACAGCAATGTTGAATGCTACTATTGTGGTAAAATGGGTCATATGGCTAAAGGCTGCTATAAAAGGTAGAATGACATCATGAATGGAAAATTGCAGCAAGGCAATTATGCATCCTCTAGTAGACAGGGTGATGACATAAATGAGCATTTATTTATGGTGCAGACATGATGGTGTAGACATGACCAATTCTATGACAAGTGCAGAAGAAAGCAATGATGTGTGGTATGTTGACTCAGGTGCATCAAACCACATGACAGGTCATGCAGAATGGATGTAGGATGCAAGGAAAATGGAAAGACCAGTATTTGTGGAGACTGGTGATGATACTGCACATCCTATTGTGCAGATTGGTAAAATTCCTTTGTCTATGTAGGATGGGAAAAAGAAATACCTGTCTGATGTATTTCATATCTCGAATATCACCAAGAACCTGGTTTCTGTTGGTCAAATGGTTGAACAAGGCTTGTAGGTCAGATTTAATCCTCATGGATGCTTTGTTGAGATTATGAAAAATAACGCTCGCTTGATAGCAAAAGGGAAGAAGAACGATAGGATGTTTACGTTGGATGCGGACATGCTTAAATTGAGTGCAGCAATGGTTGCACATGGGACCAGTGTAGTTGCAGATATTGATATCTGGCATAAATGCATTGGTCATGTTAATGTACAGCAACTTAAATTAATGCAGGGCCAAAATATTGTTGCAGGATTGCCTAAGTTCAAGGTTGCACAAATGCATCAGGTATGTGAAGCCTGTCAATTTGGAAAACAGGAAAGGAAACCATTTTCTAGACATGTTCAAGAGAGTAATAGAACATTGGAATTAATCCACTCTGATGTGTGGACTACTAAAGCTACATCTATTGGAGGCTGTCATTATTTTGTCACTTTTATTGATGACTACAATAGAAAAGTTTGGGTGTATTTTATGAAAAAGAAAGGTGAAGTGTTTGGACATTTCAAAGCTTTTAAAGCTATGGTTGAGAAAGAAACAGGCCTGTAAATAAAATGTCTAAGGTCAGATGGAGGGGGAGAGTACCTCTCAAATGAGTTTGCAAGGTTCTTGCAGGAGCATGACATAAAGCAGCAATATTCATGCAGTCATACCCCATAGCAAAAAGGACTTGCAGAAACGAAAAATAGGCATATTGGAGAGGTATCTCGTGCTATGCTCAACGAAAAAGACCTACCAAATTATTATTGGGATGAAGCAGCATAATGAATAGGACTCCCACTGCAGCAATACATGGCATGATGCCAGAGGAGAGGTATACTGGTAGGAAACCAGATATTTCTCATTTGAAAGTTTTTTAATGCATTGCCTATGTTCATGTGCCAGATGAGTTGAGATCCAAGTTGGATCCAAAAGCTAAGAAGTGCATCTTTATTGGTTATTCTCTGCAGCGGGTATAGATGCTATAACCCTTCTACTCGTAAGTTTACAGTGAGCAAAGATGTTGTTTTTTATGAGATGAGCAGCTGGTATAAACCAGTAAATGTGATTGATGATGTAGATGCACAAAATGGTAATGCGCAAAGAGTATGGTTGCTAGAGCCTCCAGGGATGCACGACTAATTAGAAACCCTTCATATCACCTGCATTTAAGGGGTATTTAAAAAACCCCTCAACTAAAATTTCCCCCAGTAAAAGTACCCCTCTTTACCTATGGACTTTACCTATGGACTAACGCATTTTTAAAAAATATTGAATTAAAAATCCCCTTCTGTTATTGTAATCTTGTTAATTTTTTTCCAAAAGTGGGTTTAAAATATCCCTCCTTTTAAATGCACATGGTATACTAACATTTTTTGGAGGTGACCCCCTCGAGGTTAGTAGAGCACTACAAGACATAGCCTACTTTACAACATGGATACCGTTGCTAAGTACAAAGGATTTTGTTTTTTCAAACAAGGGAAAAGTGTTGGAAATTCCATCGGTTGGGACGTTGCAAAGAAACCATCGGTGCGGGAGTCCGTATCACCATTGGTAAAATATGTCCGAGAGTGTCGGTATGGGCAATAGTGTAGGCTTTGGTATGGACACTATAGTGTCGGTACAGGCATTGGTATATACCGTCGTTTTTACAAAAAATAAAAGAAGTTTTATGGGGCAGGATGGGACTTCTTTCAGTCCCATCCTACCCAATATTTTTCCATTAAAATCACGATTAAATGTTACAAATGCGAAGGTGTACATTACAAATTTGCAAAGAAAGTCTACAAAGTAATGGCAAATGTGCTGAAGCAATGTGCTACAAAATGGAAAATCCATCGAAGTAATGTGCTAATGTGTTACAAAATGGCAAAAGTGCTGAACTCCAAAATGGCAAATCCATCGAGGTAATCCACTACAAAAGGCCAGAAGTGTCGAAATATTGAACGACTAAATGTCCTATCCTACTATTGCTCCTCCTCATCCTCCTTGCCCTCCTTGCCCTCCTCGCCCTGGGTCTCTCTATGCATGCCCGATGTCTTGCCCTCCTCTTCTGCTAGAAGAGGGGAGAGGGGATGGGGGCGCAGGAGGGGTGCAGGGGAGGGGAGGGGAGAGGGGATGGGGGCGACGCGGGCATAGGGGGTGCATGGGGAGAGGAGCGGGAGTGAGTGGGGAGGGTGGAGGGGAAGGGGGTGGCGGGAGAGTGCAGGCGTGGCTGATGGGGCAGGGCAGGGCGACGGGCAACGGCTGCGAGCACGAGCGGCGGGGTGGCACTGTAGGAGGGGTTCGACAGGGGGGTTGGTGTCAAATGCTAACGAAGAGGAATAGGGTATACTCACATGATGCACCACCAATTTTTCCCAGTTGAAGTGGCCTCCTCCTCTCTCCTTCTCCTTAAACCATTCTTTGGCTCCAATCCTTAATGCCCTTCTATACTCCTCATTGTCTGGAGGCCTTCCAATCACAGATTCCTATGGATCCAAATTCAATTAGTTAGATATGAATGAAAAGGCATTTGAACGATTGAACATGTTAGAAATTCAGTAGAAGATAAATATATACTTACCACCCATGCCCAGGGATTTAAAAAGTACGCTTTTTAATATAAAAATGCGTGCTTTTAGACTAAAAATTGCGTCCTAATGCCCTAAATGCAAAAAAATGTAGTTCTTTACACTAGAAGACCACTGCGTGGTACACGCTCTTACCGCATGGTACTGTTATGAAAAATACCATGCGGTGTCTAGCCATACCAAGTGGTATCAGTTGCCCTGCACAGTCTATGGTCTATACCAACGGTAATTATTAGGGCATCAGTAAACACCACTGGTAACAAATTTCCTGTACCGTGCGATACATGTCCAATCGGCATGTGTGATATCCTGGATCATTTGATTGGGAAGGATATGAAATCATGTACGTTGAGACACCGCATAGTACAGGAAGGGTACTAGTGGTGTCTATGACAAAATCTATAAAAGGACCCCACTCCCGCCACTACCGCCCTGCAAACCTGTCGCTTTCCCACCGCAACTCCCACCTTCAGCTTTCGGTGAGCTGCTAGAGCGTTTAGAGTCAATCAGTCGGGCCAAGTGATGACCTACCTCGGTCGGTTGAACTCACCTCACCTAGCTGACTATGAGTAGGCTATTTGAGAGAGGGAAAGAGAGCGATTGAAAGAGAGAGAGAGAGAGGAAAGAGAGGGAGGGAGAGTAAAAGAGAGAGAGGAAAGAGAGGGAGGGAGAGTAAAAGAGAGAGAGAAAAGAGAGGGAGAGCAAAGGGAGAGAGAAAAATAGAGAGAGGGAGAGCAAAAGAGAGAGAGGAAGAGATGTTTGTTTATGTCTCAGTCCAGGCCAAGATATGATCCGTTTCGGCCGATCGTACTCTCCTTGCCTCGACTAATGTGTATAATAATAGTAAAGATCGAAGCCGGTAGATGATGTCTCGCATTTGCCAACTATTTTCCCCCCGCTTCGATCTTCTTGTATATCATATCTATTTATGTACATAGGTGTCAGTAGAGACGAGTTTTATCTCGATGATGGCCCGCTTTCACCAGCCAGCCGGTTCCTCCCGATAAAACTCTTCCCAACCGGATGTGTGATTGTCAAAGCTGATCTAGATCATATAGATTATGTGATGTTGTTATATGTTTTTTGTTCTTACATCCACTAGTTGATAGATTGACACTTGATAGTGACTTTTGATAGTGACTTTACAGAATTTGCTCATAGTGATTGCTATAGTAGTAGATCATGCTGCAAGAAACGTTCATGATGTTGCATGTTGCTTTTGAGTGAAATTTAGTCGACACCCGCATTGTGTATTTTGAATGTTCTTTATTTTGCAAGTGTATTCTGAATGCTCTTTATTTTTAAGTTTGAGCACTTACAAAACAATTGTTGCATGCACTAGATCAGTCCATTATCTACACACCCATCTCTGATGGCAATGCAAGAGCAGTTAAAGACTTAGATTTAGATGCTTGCCCATAAGACAATGATCGAGCACTTGATAGGAATCAGTGACGAAGAAATTCAAGCCCATGCAAGCTCTAAATTTCTTCACAATCAAATGATATCCCGAATACTTGACCTTATTTATGCGAGCTAGCCCGGTCACGATCGAATGACACAGTCGGAGGTGAGGCAGATACTTGAACAATTTATCCCTCGAGTATTTGGAGATCCAGTAGGACAATGGATATTATACAAGAAGGGGAGCAATGTAGCCTTGCCCGACAATGGAGAGGTGAAGCTTGCACTTTGGACAATTGAATGGAAGGCATCGCAGATATCTAAATTTAGTAAAAACCAGAAGGAGAAAGGGTCCAAACATCGGAAAGGCAGTAGCCAGTGCCCTGGTCCATATGACTAAGATGACTAGTGGTCTAGAAGCAAATGCTGACCTAGGCCAAGTTGAAGGGAGAGCACAGATAGAACTTTGTACTGCATTTGCCTGACATGTGCTCCCACACAATACACTTTCCATTGGAAGCATTGATCATGCACAAGTCGGTGGGCAAGGGAGGAGAAGGGAAGGTATTTAGGATATAGGTGCACGGTGTCCCAGGTCTTAGGCCAACAGAGTGGTATGATGGCAAGAGGAGCAATAAAGACAATGCCCATGCTCATCTAGCACTAAAGAATGAGCAAGCGATGACAGTTGTCCATAGAGCTATCTGTTGAGTATTGGGGTACTCACACACCCAAGAGTTATGGGTCTTCACTCCCTTTTTTAATGGTGGAAGTGTGCACGACATGCTGATGTGTCTCCCACAACGATGTGGGACATATGTGCAATGGGTTAAGACCACACATCCTAGAGAAGAACCTCACTTTGGCTCGAAATCTCCACTCACCAGGTTGCAAGCAAGGCTATTTTGTTGTCATGCATTGCCCATTTGTGCTATTATTGCTAGTGGTTTGAAAATAGTTCATGAACAAAGATATGCACACACTGATCTGCAAGCAACCAACTACATGCTGGACTTCACGATGAATAACAGGTCTGTCTGAGTGGGGATTATTGATTGGGGAAGAAGCCTCCACTGGACTAAAAGTCGATATCCACAAGACCCAGCTTTTGCTCCTCCTAGGGCATTTCCATGGTTAGCACTAGAATTATATGCCAATACTACTACCTAGGAAAATTCAAAGGGTGCATGGGCATCGGAGTCAGATTGCTTTGCCGTTGGATGGCTATTTCAGCAAATTGCCAACATAGATTCTACAGATGTTGTCAATGACACTTCTGTGAAGGGCGACGTTGCAAACACATGATTGTGGGAACGTGCTTTGCAATATTGATCCAAAGGAGCGACCTTCCATGGGAGCAATTTTAACAAAACTGCATAGTTTCAATGTAAATGAGGACGTGGCAATGTGACCTATTGAGGAAATGAAGACGTTGTTGAATAAAAGCACTATGATTGCCAAAGTTTAATGTCTTTGAAAAATGTTGCACATCCGTAAAAAAACACGTTGCTACGTGTGTTATCCGACCAAGTACTTATGCCATGGGAATGCCACTTTGCATGTAAGTTAATTCCACCTAGTTGAAGGTGTGTGCAAAGTATTGTGCCCATCAGATATGCTTTGCATTGTGGATCAAGCATAAAACACCGTTTTTGCTTCAGTGTCATGCACAACCATAAAAAAACACGGTCCTAGGTGTGTTAATCAAACAAGTACTTATCGGATGGGGCTCCACTTTGCACACAAGTTTCAACTAGGTTGAGATGTGTGCAAAGTATTGTCACCATCGAATATGCTCTGCCTGGTCGATTACGCATTATACAACGTTTTTCCTGTAGTGATATGCACATCCGAAAAAAAACACGCCCTTAGTTATGTTATCTTACCAAGTACTTATCGGATGGGTGTGCCTCTTTGAGAACATTTCAATACCACCTAGGTTAAGGTGTAGGAAAAGTATTGTGCCCATCGGATATGCTTTGCATGGTCCATCGAGCATTAAATACCATTTTTTCCTTAGTGTCATGCACATTCGTAAAAAAACACACTGCTAGGTGTGTTATCCGATCAAGTACTTATGCGATGGGAATGCCACTTTGCATGTAATTCAATTCCACCTAGTTGAAGGTGTGTGCAAAGTATTGTGCCCATCGGATATGCTTTGCATTGTGGATCAAGCATAAAACACCGTTTTTGCCTTAGTGTAATGCACAACCATAAAAAAACACGGTCCTAGGTGTGTTATTCAAACAAGTACTTATCAGATGGGGGCTCCACTTTGCATGCAAGTATCTTTCAACCAGGTTGAGGTGCGTGCAAAGTATTGTGACCATTGGATATGCTTTGCATGGCCGATCACGCATTATACACCATTTTTCCCCTAGTGATATGCACATCCGCAAAAAAACACGCCCTTAGGTGTGTTATCTGACCAAGTACTTATCGGATGGGTGTGCCTCTTTGAGAAAATTTCAATACCACCTAGGTTGAGGCATAATAAAATTGTTGTGCCCATCGGATACCCTTTGCATGGTCGATCGAGCATTAAATACCATTTTTGCCTTAGTGTCATGCACATTTGTAAAAAAACACGCTGCTAGGTATGTTATCCGATCAAGCCCTTATGGGATGGGCATACCACTTTGCATGTAAGTCAATTCCACCTAGTTGAAGGTGTGTGCAAAGTATAGTGCCCATCGGATATGCTTTGCATTGTTGATCAAGCATAAAACACCATTTTTTCCTTAGTGTCATGCACAACCATAAAAAAACACGGTCCTAGGTGTGTTATTCAAACAAGTACTTATCGGATGGGGGCTCCACTTTGCACGCAAGTCCTTTTCAACTATTTTGAGATGCGTGCAAAGTATTGTCACCATAGGATATGCTTTGCATGGTCGATCACGCATTATACAATGTTTTTTCGGTAGTGATATCCACATTCGCAAAAAAACACGCCATTACGTATGTTATCTGACCAAGTAGTTATCGGATAGGTGTGCCTCTTTTGGAACATTTCAATAACACCTAGGTTAAGGCATAGGATTGTGCCCTTCGGATATGCTTTGCATGGTCGATCGAGCATTAAATACCATTTTTGCCTTAGTGTCATGCACATCCATAAAAAAACACACTGCTAGGTATGTTATCCAATCAAGTATTTATGCGATGGGAATGCCACTTTGCATGTAAGGCAATTCCACCTAGTTGAACGTGTGTGCAAAGTATTGTGCCCATCAGATATGCTTGCATTGTCGATCAAGCATAAAACACCATTTTTTCCTTGTGTCATGCACAACCATATAAAAACACAGTCCTAGGTGTGTTATTCAAACAAGTACTTATCGGATGGGGGCTCCACTTTTCACGCAAATCCGTTTCAACTAGGTTGACATGCATGCAAAGTAGTGTCATCATCGGATATGCTTTGAATGGCCGATCACGCATTATACACCGTTTTTCCCCTAGTGATATGCACATCCGCAAAAAAACACGCCCTTAGAGGTGTTATCTGACCAAGTACTTATCCGATGGGTGTGCCTCTTTGAGAACATTTCAATACCACCTAGGTTGAGGCATAGGAAAAGTGTTGTGCCCATCAGATATCCTTTGCATGGTCGATCGAGCATTAAATACTATTTTTGCTCTAGTGTCATGCACATCCGTCAAAAAACATGCTGCTAGGTATGTTATCCAATCAAGCACTTATGGGATGGGCGTGCCACTTTGCATGTAAGTCAATTCCACCTAGTTAAAGGTGTGTGCAAAGTATTGTGCCATTCGAATATGCTTTGCATTGTCGATCAAGCATAAAACACCGTTTTTCCCTTAGTCTCATGCACAACCATGAAAAAACACGGTCCTAGATGTGTTAATCAAACAAGTACTTATCGGATGGGGGCTCCAATTTGCACCCAAGTTCGATTCAACTAGGTTGAGATGCGTGCAAAGTATTGTCACCATCGGATATGCTCTGCATGGTCGATTATGCATTATACAACGTTTTTCGAGGAGTGATATGCACATCGACCAAAAAACACGCCCTTAGGTTTGTTATCTGACCAAGTACTTATCGGATGGGTGCGCCTCTTTGAGAACATATCAATACCACCTAGTTTAAGGCGTCGGAAAAGTATTCTTCCCATCGGATATGCTTTGCATGGTCGATTGAGCATTAAATTCCCTTTTTTCCTTAGTGTCATGCACATCCAAAAAAAACACGATACTAGGTGTGTTATCTGATCAAGTACTTATGCGATGGGAATGCCACTTTGCTTGTAATTCAATTCCACTTATTTGAAGGTGTGTGCAAAGTATTGTGCCGATCGGATATGGTTTGCATTGTGGATCAAGCATAAAACTCCGTTTTTGCCTTAGTGTAATGCACAACCATAAAAAAACACGGTCCTAGGTGTGTTATTCAAACAAGTACTTATCAGATGGGGGCTTCACTTTGCACCCAAGTATCTTTCAACTAGGTTGAGGTGCATGCAAAGTATTGTGACCATCATATATGCTTTGCATGGCCGATCACGCATTGTACATCATTTTTCCCCTAGTGATATGCACATCTGCAAAAAAACACGCCCTTAGGTGTGTTATCTGACCAAGTACTTATCGGATGGGTGTGCCTCTTTGAGAGAATTTCAATACCACCTCGGTTGCAGTGTAGGAAAGTTGTTGTGCCCATCGGATATCCTTTGCATGGTCAATCGAGCATTAAATACCATTTTTGCCTTAGTGTCATGCACATCCGTAAAAAAACACGCTGCTAGGTGTGTTATCCGATCAGGTACTTATGCGATGGGAATGCCACTTTGCATGTAAGTCAATTCCACCTAGTTGAAGGTGTGTGCAAATTATTGTGCCCATCGGATATGCTTTGCATTGTCGATCAAGCATAAAACAATTTTTTTGCCTTGGTGTCATGCACAACCATATAAAAACACCATATAAAAACACAGTGCTAGGTGTGTTATTCAAACAAGTACTTATCGGATGGGGGCTCCACTTTGCACACAAGTCCGTTTCAACTAGGTTGAGATGCGTGCAAAGTGTTGTCACCATCGGATATGCTTTGCATGGTCGATCACGCATTATACAACATTTTTCTGGTAGTGATATGCACATCCGTAAAAAAACACGCCCTTACGTATGATATCTGACCAAGTACTTATCGGATGGGTGTGCCTCTTTTGGAACATTTGAAATCCACCTAGGTTAAGGCAGAGGAAAAGTATTGTGCCCATCAGATATGCCTTGCATGGTCGATCGAGCATTACATACCATTTTTGCCTTAGTGTCATGCACATCCGTAAAAAAACACGCTGCTAGGTGTGTTATCCGATCAAGTACTTATGCGATGGGAATGCCACTTTGCATGTAAGTCAATTCCACCTAGTTAAAGGTGTGTGCAAAGTATTGCGCCCATCATATATGCTTGCATTGTCGATCAAGCATAAAACACCGTTTTTGCCTTTGTGTCATGCACAACCATAAAAAAACACAGTCCTAGGTGTGTTATTCAAACAAGTACGTATCGGATGGGGGCTACACTTTCAGTGTAAGTCCTTTTCAACTAGGTTGAGGTGCGTGCAAAGTATTTTCACCATCGAATACGCTTTGCATGGTCCATCAGGCATTATACAACTTTTTTCCTGTAGTGATATGCACATCCGCAAAAAAACACACCCTTAGGTATGTTATTTGGCCAAGTACTTATCCGATGGGTGTGCCCCTTTGAGAACATTTCAATACCATCTAGATTAAGGCATAGGAAAAGTATTGTGACCATCGGATATGCTTTGCATGGTCGATCGAGCATTAAACACACCATTTTTGCCTTAGTGTCATGCACATCCATTAAAAAACACACTGCTAGGTGTGTTATCCGAACAAGTACTAATGCGATGGGAATGCCACTTCGCATGTAATTCAATTCCACCTAGTTGAAGGTGTGTGCAAAGTATTGTGCCTATAGGAAATGCTTTGCATTGTCGATCAAGCATAAAACACCGTTTTTGCCTTAGTGTCATGCACAACCATAAAAAAACACGGTCCTAGGTGTGTTAATCAAACAAGTACTTATCGGATGGGGGCTCCACTTCGCACACAAGTCTGTTTCAGCTAGGTTGAGATGCGTGTGAAGTATTGTCACCATCAGATATGCTTTGCATGGCCGATCACACATTATACACCGTTTTTTCCCTAGTGATATGCACATCGATAAAAAAACACGCCCTTAGGTGTGTTATCTGACCAAGTACTTATCGGATGGGTGTGCATCTTTTAGAACATTTCAATACCACCTAGGTTGAGGCGTAGGAGAAGTGTTTTGCCCATTAGATATCCTTTGCATGGTCGATCGAGCATTAAATACTATTTTTGCTCTAGTGTCAAGCACATCCGGAAAAAACACGCTTCTAGGTATGTTATCTGATCAAGCACTTATGGGATGGGCGTGCCACTTTGCATGTAAGTTAATTCCACCTAGTTGAAGGTGTGTGCAAAGTATTGTGCCCATCGGATATGCTTTGCATTGTCAATCAAGCATAAAGCACCGTTCTTGCCTTAGTGTCATGCACAACCATAAAAAAACACTGTCCTAGGTGTGTTAATCAAACAAGTACTTATCAGATGGGGGCTTCACTTTGCACGCAAGTATCTTTCAACTAGGTTGAGGTGCGTGCAAAGTATTGTGACCATCCGATATGCTTTGCATGGCCGATCACGCATTATACATCGTTTTTCCCCTAGTGATATGCACATCCGCAAAAAAACTCGCCCCTAGGTGTGTTTCAATACCTCTTTGAGAACATTTCAATACCACCTAGGTTGAGGCGTAGGAAAAGTGTTGTGCCCATCGGATATCCTTTGCTTGGTCGATCGAGCATTAAATACTATTTTTGCTCTAGTGTCATGCACATCCATAAAAAAACACGCTGCTAGGTATGTTATCCGATCAAGCACTTATGGGATGGGCATTCCACTTTGCATGTAAGTCAATTCCACCTAGTTAAAGGTGTGTGCGAAGTATTGTGCCCATCAGATATGCTTTGCATTGTCGATCAAGCATAAAACACCGTTTCTGCCTTAGTGTCATGCACAACCATGAAAAAACATGGTCCTAGGTGTGTTAATCAAACAAGTACTTATCGGATGGGGGCTCCAGTTTGCACCCAAGTCTGTTTCAGCTATGTTGAGATGCGTTCAAAGTATTGTCACCATTGGATATGCTCTGCATGGTCGATTATGCATTATACGATGTTTTTCCAGTAGTGCTATGCACATCGGCAAAAAAACATGCCCTTAGGTATGGTATCTAACCAAGCACTTATCGGATGGGTGTCCCTCTTTGAGAACATTTCAATATTACCTAGGTCGATTACGCATTATACAACGTTTTTCCGGTAGTGATATGCACATCAGCAAAAAAAACACGCCCTTGGGTATGTTATCTGACCAAGTACTTATCGGATGGGTGTGCCTCTTTTAGAACATTTCAATATTACCTAGGTTAAGGTGTAGGAAAAGTATTTTGCCCATCGGATATGCTTTGCATGGTCGATCGGGCATTAAATACCATTTTTGCCTTAGTGTCATGTACATCCGTAAAAAAACACGCTGCTAGGTATGTAATCCGATCAAGTACTTATGCGATGGGAAGGCCACGTTTCATGTAAGTCAATTCCACCTAGTTGAAGGTGTGTGCAAAGTATTGTGTCCATCGGATATGCTTTGCATTGTCGATCAAGCATAAAACACCGTTTTTGCCTTAGTGTCATGCACAACCATATAAAAACACGGCCCTAGGTGTGTTATTCAAACAAGTACTTATCGGATGGGGGCTCCACTTTGCACGCAAGTTTGTTTCAACTACATTGAGGTGCGTGCAAAGTATTGTCACCATCGGATATGCTTTGCATGGTCGATCACACATTATACACCATTTTGTCCCTACTAATATGCACATCTGCAAAAAAACACGCCCTTAGGTGTGTTATCTGACCAAGTACTTATCGGATGGGTGTGCCTCTTTGAGAACATTTCAATACCACCTAGTTTGAGGCATAGGAAAAGTTTTGTGCCCATCGGATATCCTTTGCATGGTCGATCGAGCATTAAATACTATTTTTTGCTCTAGTGTCATGCACATCCGTAAAAAAACACGCTGCTAGGTATGTTATCCGATCAAGCACTTATGGGATGGGTGTGCCACTTTGCATGTAAGTCAATTCCTCCTAGTTGAAGGTGTGTGCAAAGTATTGTGCCCATCAAATATGCTTTGAATTGTCGATCAAGCATAAAACACCATTTTTGCCTTAGTGTCACACACAATCATAAAAGAACACGGTCCTAGGTGTGTTATTCAAACAAGTACTTATAGTACAAGGGATCCACTTTGCACGCAAGTCCGTTTCAACTAGGTAGAGGTGCGTGCAAAGTATTGTCACCATCGGATACGCTTTGCAAGGTCGATAACGCATTATACAACGTTTTCTCAGTAGTGATATGCACATCCGCAAAAAAACACGCCTTTAGGTATGTTATCTGACCAAGTACTTATCGGATGGGTGTGCCTCTTTGAGAACATTTCAAAACCACCTAGGTTAAGGCATAGGAAAAGTATTGTGCCCATCGGATATGCTTTGCATGGTCGATCCGGCATTAAATACCATTTTTGCCTTAGTGTCATGCACATCCATAAAAAAACACGATGCTAGGTATGTTATCCGATCAAGTACTTATGGGATGGGTGCACCAATTTGCATGTAATTCAATTCCACCTATTTGAAGGTGTGTGCAAAGTATTGTGCCCATCGGATATGCTTTGCATTGTCGATCAAGCATAAAACACCGTTTTTGCTTTAGTGTCATGCACAACCATAAAAAAACACGTCCTAGGTGTGTTATTTAAACAAGTACTTCTCAGATGGGGGCTCAACTTTGCACACAAGTCAGTTTCAACTAGGTTGAGGTTAGTTCAAAGTATTGTGACCATCGGATATGCTTTGCATGGTCGATCACGCATTATACACCGTTTTTTCCCTAGTGATATGCACATCCGCAAAAAAACACGGCCTTAGGTGTGTTATCTGACCAAGTACTTATCGGATGGGTGTGCCTATTAGAAAAAATGTCAATGCCACCTAGGTTGAGGTGTAGGAAAAGTATTATGCCCATCGGATATGCTTTGCATGGTTGATCGAGCATTAAATACCATTTTTGCCTTGGTGTCATGTACATCCGTGAAAAAACACGCTGCTAGGTATGTTCTCTGATCAGGTACTTATCGGACGGGCATGCCACTTTGCATGTAAGTCACTTACACCGCGTTTAAGGTGTGTGCAAAGTATTATGCGCATCGGATATGCTTTGCATTGTCGATGAAGCATAAAACACCATTTTTGCTCTAGTGTAATGCACAACCATAAAAAAACACGATCCTAAGTGTGTTATTCAAACAAGTACTTATCAGATGGGGGCTCCATTTTTCATGCAAGTATCCTTCAACTAGTTTGAAATATCTGCAAAGTATTGTCACCATCGGATATGCTCTGCATGGTCAATTACACATTATACAACGTTTTTGCGGTAGTGATATGCACATCCGCAAAAAAGCATGCCCTTAGGTATGTTATCTGACCAAGTACTTATCGCATGGGTGTGCCTCTTTGAGAACATTTCAATACAACCTAGGTTAAGGCATAGGAAAAGTATTGTGCCCATCGGATATGCCTTGCATGGTCGATCGAGCATTAAATACCATTTTTGCCTTAGTGTCATGCACATCCGTAAAAAAACACGCTGCTAGGTGTGTTATCCGATCAAGTACTTATGCAATGGGAATGAAACTTTGCATGTAAGTTAATTCCACCTAGTTTAAGGTGTGTGCAAAGTATTGCCTATGGGATATGCTTTGCATTGTCTATCAAGCATAAAACACCGTTTTTGCTTTAGTGTCATGCACAACCATAAAAAAACACGGTCCTAGGTGTGTTAATCAAACAAGTACTTATTGGATGGGGGCTCCACTTTGCATGCAAGTTTCAACTAGGTTGACATGCGTGCAAAGTATTTTCACCATCAGATATGCTTTGCATGGTCGATTACGCATTATACAACGTTTTTCCCGTAGTGATATGCACATCTGCAAAAAAACACGCCCTTAGGTATATATCTGACCAAGTACTTATCGAATGGGTGTGCCTCTTTGAGAACATTTCAATACCACCTAGGTGAAGGTGCAGGAAAAGTATTTTGCCCATCAGATATGCTTTGCATGGTCGACCAAGCATTAAATACCATTTTTGCCTTAGTGTCATGCACATCCGTAAAAAAACACACTGCTAGGTGTGTTATCCGATCAAGTACTTATGCGATGGGAATGCCACTTTGCATGTAATTCAATTCCACCTAGTTGAAGGTGTGTGCAAAGTATTGTGCCCATTGGATATCCTTTGCATTGTGGATCAAGCATAAAACACCATTTTTGCCTTAGTGTAATGCACAACCATAAAAAAACACGGTCCTAGGTGTGTTATTCAAACAAGTACTTATCAGATGGGGGATCCACTTTGCACGCAAGTATCTTTCAACCAGGTTGAGGTGCGCGCAAAGTATTGTGACCATCGGATATGCTATGCATGGCCGATCACGCATTATACACCGTTTTTCCCCTAGTGATATGCACATCCGCAAAAAAACACGCCCTTAGGTGTGTTATCTGACCAAGTACTTATCGGATGGGTGTGCCTCTTTGAGAAAATTTTAATACCACCTAGGTTGAAGCGTAGGAAAATTTTTGTGCCCATCAGATATCCTTTGCATGGTCGATCAAGCATTAAATACCATTTTTGCCTTAGTGTCATGCACATCCGTAAAAAACCACGCTGCTAGGTATGTTATCCGATCAAGCACTTATGGGATGGGTGTGCCACTTTGCATGTAAGTCAATTCCACCTAGTTCAAGGTGTGTGCAAAGTATTGTGCCCATCAGATATGCTTTGCATTGTGGATCAAGCATAAAACACCGTTTTTGCCTTAGTGTCATGCACAACCATAAAAATACACAGTCCTAGGTGTGTTAATCAAACAAGTACTTATAAGATGGGGGCTCTAGTTTGCACCCAAGTCCATTTACACTATGTTGAGATGCGTGCAAAGTATTTTCACCATCGAATATGCTCTGCATGGTCGATTACGCATTATACAACATTTTTCCTGTAGTGATATGCACATCTGCAAAAAAACACGCCCTTAGGTATGTTATCTTACCAAGTACTTATCGGACGGGTGTGCCTCTTTGATAAAATTTTAATACCACCTAGTTTAAGGCGTAGGAAAAGTATTGTGCCCATCGGATATGCTTTATACCATTTTTGCCTTAGTGTCATGCACATCCGTAAAGAAACACGCTGCTAGGTATGTTATCCGATCAAGGACTTATGCGATGGGTGTGCCACTTTGCATGTAAGTCAATTCTACCTAGTTGAAGGTGTGTGCAAAGTATAGTGCCTATCGTATATGCTTTGCATTGTTGATCAAGCATAAAACACCGTTTTTTCCTTAGTGTCATGCACAACCATAAAAAAACACGGTCCTAGGTAAGTTATTCAAACAAGTACTTATTGGATGGGGGCTTCACTTTGCACGTAAGTCCTTTTAAACTATTTTGAGATGAGTGCAAAGTATTTTCACCATAGGATATGCTTTGCATGGTCGATCACACATTATACAATGTTTTTTCGGTAGTGATATCCACATCCACAAAAAAAACACGCCTTTACATATGTTATCTGACCAAGTACTTATCGGATGGGTGTGCCTCTTTTGGAACATTTCAATACCACCTAGGTTAAGGCACAGGAAAAGTATTGTGCCCATCGTATATGCTTTGCATGGTCGATCGAGCATTAAATACCATTTTTGCCTTAGTGTCATGCACATCCGTAAAAAAGCACACTGCTAGGTATGTTATCCGATCAAGTACTTATGCGATGGGAATGCCACTTTGCATGTGAGGCAATTCCACCTAGTTGAAGGTGTGTGCAAAGTATTGTGCCCATACGATATGCTTGCATTGTCGATCAAGCATAAAACACCATTTTTGCCTTTGTGTCATGCACAACCATAAAAAAACACGATCCTAGGTGTGTTATTCAAACAAGTACTTATCGGATGGGGGCTCCACTTTGCACGCAAGTATCTTTCAACCAGGTTGAGATGCGTGCAAAGTATTGTGACCATCGGATATGCTCTGCATGGCCGATCATGCATTATACACCGTTTTCCCCCTAGTGATATGTACATCCGCAAAAAAACACGCCCTTAGGTGTGTTATCTGACAAGGTACTTATCGGATAGGTGTGCCTCTTTGAGAAAATTTCAATACCACCTAGGTTGAGGCATAGGTATATTGTTGTGCCCATCGGATATCCTTTGCATGGTCGATCGAGCATTAAATACCATTTTTGCCTGTGTAATGCACATCCGTAAAAAAACACGTTGCTAGGTATAATATCCGATGAAGCACTTATGGGATGGGCATGCCACTTTGCATGTAAGTAAATTTCACCTAGTTGAAGGTGTGTGCAAAGTGTTGTGCCAATCGGATATGCTTTGCATTGTGGATCAAGCATAAAACACCGTTTTTCCCTTAGTGTCATGCACAACCATAAAAAAACACGGTCCTAGGTGTGTTAATCAAACAAGTACTTATCGGATGGGGGCTCCAGTTTACAACCAAGTGCATTTCAACTAGGTTGAGATGGGTGCAAAGTATTGTCACCATCGGATATGCTCTGCATGGTCGATTACGCATTATACAACGTTTTTATGGTAGTGATATGCACATCGGCAAAAAAACATGTCCTTAGGTATGTTATCTGTCCATGTACTTATCGCATAGGTGTGCCTCTTTGAGAACATTTCAATACCACCTAGGTTAAGGCGTTGGCAAAGTATTATACCCATCGGATATGCTTTGCATGGTCGATCGAGCATTAAATACCATTTTTGCCTTAGTGTCATGCACATCTGTAAAAAAACACGCTACTAGGTGTGTTATCCGATCAAGTACTTATGCGATGGGAATGCCACTTTGCATGTAAGGAAATTCCACCTAGTTGAAGGTGTGTGCAAAGTATTGTGCCCATCGGATATGATTTGCATTGTGGATCAAGCATAAAACACCGTTTTTACCTTAGTGTAATGCACAACCAGAAAAAAACACAGTCCTAGGTGTGTTATTCAAACAAGTACTTATCAGATAGGGGCTCCACTTTGCACGCAAGTATCGTTCAACTAGGTTGAGGTGCATGCAAAGTATTATGACCATCGGATATGCTTTGCATGGCCGATCATGCATTATACACCGTTTTTCCCCTAGTGATATGCACATTCGCAAAAAAACACACCCTTAGGTGTGTTATCTGACCAAGTACTTATCGGATGGGTGTGCCTCTTTGAAAAAATTTCAATACCACCTAGGCTGAGGCATAGGAAAATTTTTTTGCCCATCGGATATCCTTTGCATGGTCGATTGAGCATTAAATACCATTTTTGCCTTAGTGTCTTGCACATCCATAAAAAAACACGCTGCTAGGTGTGTTATCCGATCAGGTACTTATGCGATGGGAATGCCACTTTGCATGTAAGTCAATTCCACCTAGTTGAAGGTGTGTGCAAAGTATTGTGCCCATCAGATATGCTTGCATTGTCGATTAAGCATAAAACACTGTTTTTGCCTTAGTGTCATGCACAACCATAAAAAAACATGGTCCTCGGTGTGTTATTCAAACAAGTACTTATCGGATGGGGGCTCCACTTTGCACGCAAGTCCAATTCAACTAGGTTGAGATGCGTGCAAAGTATTGTCACCATCGGATATGCCTTGCATTGTCGATCACACATTATACAACGTTTTTCCGATAGTGATATGCACATCCGTAAAAAAACACGACCTTACGTATGTTATCTGATCAAGTACTTATTGGATGGGTGTGCCTCTTTTGGAACATTTCAATACCACCTAGGTTAAGGTGTAGGAAAAGTATTATGCCCATCGGATATGCTTTGCATGGTCGATCGAGTGTTAATTACCATTTTTGCCTTAGTGTCATGCACATCCGTAAAAAAACACGCTGCTAGGTATGTTATCCGATCAAGTACTTATGCGATGGGAATGCCACTTTGCATGTAAGTAAATTCCTCCTAGTTTAAAGTGTGTGCAAAGTATTGTGCCCATCAGATATGCTTGCATTGTCGATCAGCATAAAACACCGTTTTGCCCTTTGTGTCATGCACAACCATAAAAAAACACGGTCCTAGGTGTGTTATTCAAACAAGTACTTATCGGATGGGGGCTCCACTTTGTATGCAAGTCCTTTTCAACTAGGTTGAGATGCTTGCAAAGTATTTTCACCATCGAATATGCTTTGCATGGTCGATCATGCATTATACAACGTTTTTCCCGTAGTGATATGCACATCCGCAAAAAAAGACACCCTTAGGTATGTTCTTTGACCAAGTACTTATCGCATGGGTGTGCCCCTTTGAGAACATTTCAATACCACCTAGGTTAAGGTGTAGGAAAAGTATTGTGCCCATCGGATATGCTTTGCATGGTCGATCGAGCATTAAACACCATTTTTGCCTTAGTGTCATGCACATCCGTAAATAAACACAATGCTAGGTGTGTTATCCGAACAAGTACTAATGCGATGGGAATGCCACTTTGCATGTAATTAAATTCCACCTAGTTGAAGGTGTGTGCAAAGTATTGTGCCCATTGGATATGCTTTGCATTGTCGATCAAGCATAAAACACCGTTTTTGCCTTAGTGTCATGCACAACCATTAAAAAACACGGTCCTAGGTGTGTTAATCAAACAACTCCTAATCGGATGGGAGCTCCACTTTGCACGCAAGTCTGTTTCAACTAGGTTGAGATGCATGCAAAGTATTGTCACCATCAAATATGCTTTGCATGGCCGATCATGCATTATACACCATTTTTCCCCTAGTGATATGCACATCTGCAAAAAAACACGCCCTTAGGTGTGTTATCTGACCAAGTACTTATCGAATGGGTGTGATTATTTTAGAACATTTCAATACCACCTAGGTTGAGGCGTAGGAAAAGTGTTATGCCCATCGGATATCCTTTGCATGGTCGATCGAGCATTAAATACTATTTTTGCTCTAGTGTCATGCATATCCGAAAAAAACACGCTTCTAGGTATGTTATCTGATCAAGCACTTATGGGATGGGCGTGCCACTTTGCATGTAAGTTAATTCCACCTAGTTGAAGGTGTGTGCAAAGTATTGTGCCCATCGGATATGCTTTGCATTGTCGATCAAGCATAAAACACCGTTTTTGCCTTAGTGTCATGCACAACCATAAAAAAACACGGTCCTATGTGTGTTAATCAAATAAGTACTTATCAGATGGGGGCCCCACTTTGCACGCAAGTATCTTTCAACTAGGTTGAGGTGCGTGCAAAGTATTGTGACCATCAAATATGCTTTGCATGGCCGATCACGCATTATACATCGTTTTCCCCCTAGTGATATGCACATCCGCAAAAAAACATGCCCCTAGGTGTGTTATCTGACTCAAGTACTTATCGGATGGGTGTGCCTCTTTGAAAACATTTCAATACCACCTAGGTTGAGGCATAGGAAAAGTGTTGTGCCCATCGGATATCCTTTGCTTGGTCGATCGAGCATTAAATACTATTTTTACTCGTGTCATGCACATCCGTCAAAAAACACGTTGCTCGGTATGTTATCTGATTAAACACTTATGGGATGGGCGTGCCACTTTGCATGTAAGTCAATTCCTCCTAGTTGAAGGTGTGTGCGAAGTATTGTGCCCATTGGATATGCTTTGCATTGTCGATCAAGCATAAAACACCGTTTTTGCCTTAGTGTCATGCACAACCATGAAAAAACATGGTCCTAGGTGTGTTAATCAAACAAGTACTTATCGGCGGATGGGGGCTCCAGTTTGTACAAAATTCCGTTTCAACTAGGTTGAGATGCGTGCAAAGTATTGTCACCATCGGATATGCTCTGCATGGTCGATTACGTAGTATACAACATTTTTCTGGTAGTGATATGCACATCGGCAAAAGAACACACCCTTAGGTATGTTATCTGACCAAGTACTTATCGGATGGGTGTGCCTCTTTGAGAACATTTCAATATCAGCTAGGTTAAGGTGTAGGAAAAGTATTGTGCCCATCGGATATGTTTTGCATGGTCGATCAGGCATTAAATACCATTTTTGCCTTAGTGTCATGCACATCCTTAAAAAAACACGCTACTAGGTGTGTTATCCGATCAAGTACTTATGAGATGGGAATGCCACTTTGCATGTAAGTCAATTCCACCTAGTTGAAGGTGTGTGCAAAGTATTGTGCCCATCGGATATGCTTTGCATTGTTGATCAAGCATAAAACACCGTTTTTGCCTTAGTTTCATGCACAACCATATAAAAACACGGCCCTAGGTGTGTTATTCCATCAAGTACTTATCAAATGGGAGCTCCACTTTGCACACAAGTTTGTTTCAACTACATTGAGGTGTGTGCAAAGTATGGTCACCATCGGATATGCTTTGCATGGTCACTCATGCATTATACACCGTTTTTTTCGTAGTGATATGCACATCCGCAAAAAAACACGCCCTTAGGAGTATTATCTGACCACGTACTTATCGGATGGGTGTGCCTCTTTGAGAACATTTCAATACCACCTAGGTTAAGGTGTAGGAAAAGTGTTGTGTCCATCGGATATCCTTTGCATGGTCGATCGAGCATTAAATACTATTTTTGCTCCAGTGTCATGCACATCCGTAAAAAAACACGCTGCTAGGTATGTTATCCGATCAAGCACTTATGGGATGGGCGTGCCACTTTGCATGTAAGTCAATTTCACCTAGTTGAAGGTGTGTGCAAATTATTGTGCCCATCTGATATGCTTTGCATTGTCGATCAAGCACAAAACACTGTTTTTGCCTTTGTGTCAAGCACATTTGTAAAAAAACACGGTCCTAGGTGTGTTATCGGATCAAGTACTTATCTAATAGACATGCCACTTTTTATGCAACTGAATAACACCTAGGTTGAGCTGTGTGCAAAGTATTGTGCCCATCGGATGTACTTTTCATGGTATATCATGTATTAAACTCCGTTTGTGCCTCAATGTCATGCACAATCATAAAAAAACACACTTTTCGGTGTGTTATCCGACCAACTGCTTATCAGATGGGTGTACCACTTGGCATGCAATGCAATACCACAATTTTTGAGACTCATGTAGAGTATTGTGCCCATCGGATATGCTTTGCATTGTTGAACAAGCATTAAACACTGTTTTGGCCTTAGTGTCATGCACAACCGTCAAAAAACGCGGTCCTAGATGTGTTATTTGACTAAGTACTTATGGGATGGGCACGCCGCTTTGCATGTAAGTCAATAATACCTAGGTTGAGATGTGTGCAAAGTATTGTGATGATCAGATGTGCGTTGCATTGTCGATTAAGCATAAAACAACGTTTTTGCCTTAGTGTCATGGACAACAACCAATAAAAAACATGGTCCTAGATGTGATATTCTAAAAAGTACTTGTCAGATGGGGGAGCCACTTTGCAAGAAAGTCAATTTCAACTAGGTTGATGTGCGTGCATAGTATTGTGTCTATCGGTTATGCTTTGCATGGGAGATCACACATTATACACCGTTTTTCCCCTAGTGTTATGCACATCCGTCAAAGAACACGCTCTTAGGTGTATTATCATACCAAGTACTTATTGAATGGGAATTCCACTTTGCATGGAACACCATACCACCGCTTTTGAGGCACGTGCAAAGTATTGTGCCCATCAAATATGATTTACATTACATGGTAGATTGAGTATTAAATACCATTTTTGCCTTGGTGTCATGTAGAACCATCAAAAAACACGATCCTAGGTGTATTTTTCAAACAAGTACTTATCGGATGGGGATGCCTCTTTGCACACAAGTCAATACTGCCTAGGTTGAGGAATGTGCAAAGTCTTGTGTCCATTGGATATGCTTTGCATAGTCGATCGCACATTATACACCATTTTGTTCCTAGTGTTATGCACAATCGTCATAAAATACGTTTGTAGGTGTGTTATCCGAACAAGTACTTATGGGATGGGTGCACCACTTTGTATGCAATTCAATACGACCTAGGTTGAGGCGTGTACAAAGTTTTGTGCCCATCGGAGAAATGTAGATGCGATAATATTAGAAAATTCTCGGTATGTGTATATGTGTGTGTGTGTGGCAAACAATTTTGATACAACAAAGTAAACACCTAGTGCACAAATTATGCACTTCATACCTTGAGTATTGTGTCAAAATAAAAGCTGAAATAAGCTTGTTGATGAGGATAAATACGCCCTTGTAAATACGCCCTTGAATAAAAGCACAGTTGTTGTATGACCACAATAGGATCGCTTTGACACCTGTAATTTTGCCCACATGTAAGTTTGCAAATAGTATAAAAAATCATATAATAATATATTAATAGTTTGCAAATGTGTATAGCAAGTGAGTAATGGGAAGTGGAAGTGGGAGTGAGGAGGGAGGAGTGGAATGGGAGAGGGGAAGTAATAGGGGTGTATGATAATAAGTATAAAAAATAGTATAATGATATATTAAAAGTTTTCAAATGGCAAGTGAGTAATGGGAAGTGGAAGTGAGAGTGGGGAGGGAAGAATGGAATGGGAGAGGGGGAGGTAATAGGGGAGTAGGATAATAAGGGAGTGAAATGAGTGAGGGGAGTTAATAGGGGATGAAAAAGAGGAGGGTGAGATGGGGAAATATGGGATTTTGGGAAATGGGAGGAGTATGGGACGTGGTGGAAATGTGGGATGGGAGTGGTGGCAATGGGGGAGGAAGAAGAAATGGATGGGGGGAGGGCCAATGGAAGATTGGGATGAGGGATGGGGGAGTAATGGGAGCCAATGGGAGAGGGGAGAAATGAAAAGCCAATAGGAGAGAGGGGAGGAATGGAAAGCCAATAGGAGAGGAGGAGGAAAACCTAATTTTTCTTATATATAGTCTTCCTTCTTCATTCATTCTCCCCTCATTTCATTCATTGAAGCAAGAAAGCAAGAAAGCAAGGAAGGAAGAGCAAGAAAGCAAGAAAGAGCAAACTTACAAACTTTTTCCAGGTACTTGTAAAATTTTTTGATTAATTCTTTATCTAGATTTTTTTTTTAAATTTGAAGAGAGAGAAAGAAAGAAAGAGAGAGAGGAACTAGAGAGAGAGAGAAAGTTTAGAGAGAAGGAGAGAAGCCTTGGAGGCCGCGGCCTCCAGGAGGAAGAGGGAAGTGGAGGGGGATGAGAGGGAGGAAAGGAGGGAGGGAGGAGCCAAGGAGGGAGGGAGGAGCGAGAAGAGGGGAGGGAGGAAGAGGGAGAGAGGGAAGGAGGAGCGAAGGTAGGGGGAGAGAGGGAGGGAGGTAGGAGGAGGGAGGAAGAGGGAGGGAGGAGCGGGGGACTAGAGGGAGGGGGGGCGGCGTCGAGAGGAGGGGGCGGCGTCGAGAGGCAGGGCGGCGGGGTCAAGAGGAGGGGGGCGGCGTCGAGAGGGGGGGCGGCGGGGAGGGACGGGAGGGAGGGAGGGGGGGTCCTAGCAACCGCGGCCGCCAGGATGGGAGGGAGGGGGGCGGCGTCGAGAGGGGGGGTGGCATCGAGAGGAGGGGGGCGGCATCAAGAGGCGAGGGCGGTGAGGGGAGCGGCATCGAGAGGAGGGGGGGCGGGGTTGAGAGGGGGGGTGGCAGGGTCGAGAGCGGGGGGCGGCGGGGAGGGATGGGAGGGAGGGAAGGGGGGGTCCTGGCAGCCGCGACCGCCAGGACGGGAGGGAGGGGGGGTCCTGGCGGCCACGGTCGCCAGGACTGGAGGGAGGGGGGGCGTCGAGAGGAGGGGGCAGGGTCGAGAGGCGGGGGCGTCGAGGGGGGGCGGCATCGAGAGGAGGGGGGGCAGGGTCGAGAGGGAGGGCAGCATCGAGAGGGGGGGCGGGGGGGGGTCCTGGCGGCCGCGGTCGCTAGGACTAGAGGGAGGGGGGTGGCGTCGAGAGGAGGGGGGGTTGAGAGGCAGGGGCAGCGAGGGGGGGCGGCATCAAGAGGAGGGGGCAGGGTCAAGAGGGGGGGGTAGCGGGGTCGAGAGGGGGCGGCGGGGAGGCACGGGAGGGAGGGAGAGGGGGGGTCCTGGCAGCCACGGCCGCCAGGACTGGAGGGAGGGGGGAAGGAGGGGGGGCGACGGGGCGAGAGGAGGGGGGATCCTGGCAGCCGCAGGCACAAGGACGGGAGGGAGGCGGGAGGGAGGGAGAGAGAGAGGGGAGGGAGGGGGGGTCCTGGCAGCCGTGGCGGCCAGGGTGAGAGGGAGGGGAGAGGAGGGAGGGGAGGGAGAGAGAGGGGAGAGGAGGGAGGGGAGGGAGAGAGAGAGAGAGAGGGGGGGTTCCTGGCGGCCACAGCCACCGGATGAGAGGGAGGGGAGGTGAGAGGGAGGGGAGGGAGAGAGAGAGAGAGGGGGGGAGAGAGAGAGGAGGGAGGGGAGGGAGAGAGAAAGCGAGAGTGAGAGTGAGGGGGGGGGTCCTGGCGGCAGCGGCTGCTAGGGTGAGAGGGAGGGGAGAGGAGGGAGGGGAGGGAGAGAGAGGGGAGAGGAGGGAGGGGAGGGAGAGAGAGGGGGGGGTTCTGGCGGCCACAGCCACCAGGTGAGAGGGAGGGGAGGGAGAGAGAGAGAGAGAGAGGGGGAGTCTTGGCGGCCATGGCCGCCAGGGTGAGAGGGAGGGGAGGGAGAGAGAGAGAGAGAGGGGGTGAGAGGAGTGAGGAGAGGAAGGGGAGGGAGAGAGAGAGAGAGGGAGGAAAAGGGAGGGGAGAGAGAGAGAGGAGTGAGGGGAGGGAGGGGAGGGTGAGAGAGAGAGGAGAGATGAGAAGACTTGAGGGAGAGAGGAAGGTATGCGACTAGAGGAAGGTTGGGAAGGTATGGGACTAGCGAGAGAGAGATATACGACTAGAGAGGGAGCTCCATTAGAGAGAGAGAGAGCCCACTACATAGAGAAGAGGAGAGGAGTAGAGAGAGAGGTCGAATTATTACAAGAGCGACAAATAAGATTTGACTTAGGAAAAGAATGAAAGGGACTTATGAGAAGAAAGTATCAAGAAGAATGTTGAACACAAATTTGAATTCTTACAACTAAGAGTAGAACTATCATGAGCAAGAGCGACAAATAAGATTTGACTTACGAGAAGAATGAAAGGGACTTACGAGAAGAAAGTATCAGGAAGAATGTTGAACACAAATTTGAATTCAAAAGGAACGTACGAGAAGAAAGTATCAAGAAGAATGTTGAACACAAATTTCCCTCTCTTTTTTAAAAATTCAAATTTATGCGTGGGAGGAGTGGGCTAGTTTTTCTTATATATACTCTTCTTTCCATTCATTCATTCTCATTCTCTCCTCATTTCATTGAAGCAACCAAGAGCGGAAGAGAAAGGATAAGCGGAGCCTTACTTTTTTCACTTTTTCCAGGTACTTGCATTCTTTTTCATTCATCTTGTAATTCTTTTTCAATTAGTTTCTTGTTAAAGTTTTTGAGTTCTATTTCTTAAAATTCGTCTTGTAATTCTTTTTCTTTACTTACAATTCTTTTTCAATTAGTTTCTTTTTAAAGTTTTTGAGTTCTATTTCAATTAATTTCTTATTGAAATTTGTGTTCTAAATTTGAAAAGAGAGATAGAGAGAGCTAGAGAGAGAGAGGAGAGACAGAGAGAGTGTGAGAGAGATAGCATGAGATTAAGAGAGAAAAGAAAGGAGGGAGAGAAAGTAGGAGAGAGAGAGAGAGAGAGA